>NC_092101.1:46958332-47203332 GCF_045679555.1 Salvelinus alpinus | reverse complement strand
GGAGAGGGAGATGAGATAAGGGAGAGGGAGATGAGACAGAAACAGAGACCAGGCAACAGGGAGGACTGAAAATCAGGGTGAGAGAGAGATCCAGCGAGAAAGGGAGCGAAATAGAGAGAGAAAGAGAGAGAGAGAGAGAGGGGGAAGAGCAAGATGTCTCCACTGTAGGGCTTCTATGTCTAGTAATACCAACCCTAGAGGCTATGTTATTCCGCCAGTCAGAGTGGCTACCAAGAATAGGTGAGCATCTCACCGCTAAAAACACCACTCTCACAAAGGACAGCCCTGCAACACCAGTAATTGCACTAAACAGAAAGGGAGAGGGGAGAAAGAGATGTACAAAGTGTGTTGTACTATACAGGAGCCCTTCAAATACAATGACTGAATAGAACCTCTACTGTGTAATTATTATCCGTGACAAGCCAGGGAGACATACACTCAACCACTTACTACTGGAACGGGTAATAACAAATAATGGACTGCATTTTCACCTCAGGTCTCAAACCCCCCTGTACAGTATGTAGACAACCACCACCCTGTACAGTACAGAGACAACCACCCCCCTGTACAGTACGGAGATAACCACCCACCCCCCTGTACAGTACGGAGATAACCCCCCCCCCCCCCCTGTACAGTACGGAGATAAACCCCCCCCCCCCCCCGCACAGTACGGAGATAACCACCCCCCCTTACAGTACGGAAATAACCCCCCACCCCCCGTACAGTACGGAGATAACCACCACCCCTGTACAGTACATAGATAACCCCCCACCCCCGTACAGTACGGAGATAACCACCACCCCTGTACAGTACATAGATAACACCCCCCCGTACGGAGATAACCACCACCCCTGTACAGTACGGAGATACCCCCCCCCCCCCCCCCCCGTACAGTACGGAGATAACCACCCCCCACCCCGTACAGTACGGAGATAACCACCCCCCACCCCGTACAGTACGGAGATAACCACCCCCTCCCCCCTTACAGTACGGAGAGAACCCCCCCCCCCTGTACGGTACGGAGATAACCACCCCCCCCCTGTACGGTACGGAGATAAAAAAAAATAACGTACGGTACGGAGATAACCACCCCCCCGTACAGTACGGAGATAAACCCCCCCCCGTACAGTATGGAGATACCCCCCCGTACAGTATGGAGATACCCCCTCGTACAGTATGGAGATACCCCCTCGTACAGTATGGAGATACCCCCCCCCCGTACAGTATGGAGATACCCCCCCGTACAGTATGGAGATACCCCCCCCGTACAGTATGGAGATACCCAACCCCCCCGTACAGTATGGAGATACCCAACCCCCCCGTACAGTATGGAGATACCCAACCCCCCCGTACAGTATGGAGATACCCAACCCCCCCGTACAGTATGGAGATACCCAACCCCCCCGTACAGTATGGAGATACCCAACCCCCCCGTACAGTGTGGTCTTCAGAACTTCATGCAATGTCATGTATCGGGGGCTGGGCTTTAATGGTTTTTAACTTAAATGCACCGTGCCCCATCTTAGGTCTTTCAGATTTTCTTGTGACCTACACAATAAACCAACCCAGCATTACTGGCCACAGTGCAGCATTAAGATGTGGCCATAAAGTATCTGCTGAGACTCTCCTTTGGGATCCGCTGCAGTAAAGGCCCTTCCATTAGCAGTGACTGGAGAAAACATAGCAGTGGTAATACCAAGACTGAACACCAGGGGGCTCTACAGGCCCAGGGGGACTGGCACTCACACTGACCTATAAGGATGAAGCTTCTCATAGACACTGATGTAAGATGCGTGTTTCCCTGCCTAATGGTTAGGGTTAGGATTCAGAGAGAGTAAGCTGATCCAAGATCCTACAGGTAACTTCTAACCAGAGCTGCCAATAATCATCAGGGCCTGTGTCCACAAAGCCTCTCAAAGTAGGAGTGCTGATCTAAGATCTGTCCATATACATCTGATTCATTATGATCTAAACAAGGCTAAACTGATCCTAGATCATCTCTCCTACTCTGAGATGCTTTGTGTATACGGGGCCAGGTCTCCTTACAAGGCCTCAGACAGAGAGCCTGAGGGTACTAGAGATGTAAGACTGATAGGTACAGACAAGGTCTTTATCGGGCGCTAGTCTTTATCGGGCGCTAGTTCAATCCTAACTGTCTGTGATGTATATGGAAATCACTGAGATTACTCCAAACACACACTTTGCAGGACTTGCTGTGATGCACTGTGATCAATGGAATGGTAGACAGGAAATCCTTAGATATGTTTATCAGGATTATATTCCATTACCACCTGAGTCAAGGTGATCAACTAGTGCTGGGCCATTTCTGCTACCTGAGGATTTATTTACATGTTTTATTTAACCTTTATTTAACTAGGCAAGTCAGTTAAGAACAAATTCTTATTTACGATGACTGCCTACACCGGCCAAACCCGGACGACACTGGGCCAATTGTGCGCCGCCCTATGGAACTCCCAATCACGGTTGGTTGTGATACAGCCTGGAATCGAACCAGGGTCTGTAGTGACGCCACTAGCACTGAGATGCAGTGACTTAGACCGCTGCGCCACTCGGGAGCCCTAAACAGTTTCCTCAGTTCCAAAAAGATTGAATCTTAGGAGCTGAGGAGTTGATTCTTAGAGGAATCAAATCTTAACACTCAGAAATGGGAGTCGACGCGCAAGGAGTCGAGGAATCAATTATCTTGTAGTCGACTCTCCACCATCGTCATTAACAGTTGGATAAATGGCAGAGAAAGGCAAGCGACAGCAGCGAAGTCCTGTATGGCAACACTTTGAGAAGTCAACTGAGAAGGTGATTAACTTTATGAGGTGGAATTGAGGTCCAGTAATGGTAGCCTGAAAGAGACGCAACGCGAGACTCAAACGGTTGCTGGCAGCAGCGCATTTGCATTGTGAATTCACATGGAATTTTCGTAATTTTTCTTATTTGTTTTAACGGAAAACTGATAAAAAACTAAAAAAATCTGTTTAAATGTTACAATTTTTTATTTTTATTTATCACATTCCTAACCCAGGCCTGTCAAGACAAGGACACATTCCTAACCCAGGCTTGTCAAGACAAGGACACATTCCTAACCCAGGCCTGTCAAGACAAGGACACATCCCTAACCCAGGCCTGTCAAGACAAGGACACATCCCTAACCCAGGCCTGTCAAGACAAGGACACATTCCTAACCCAGGCCTGTCAAGACAAGGACACATTCCTAACCCAGGCCTGTCAAGACAAGGACACATTCCTAACCCAGGCCTGTCAAGACAAGGACACATTCCTAACCCATGCCTGTCAAGACAAGGACACATTCCTAACCCATGCCTGTCAAGACAAGGACACATTCCTAAACCAGGCCTGTCAAAACAAGGACAAAGGGACTCTCTTTTGGGTATAAGAGGAAGACATCTTACCAAGCAACTTGGTACTGAGAATTGAAGGAGATGGTTCCGGAAAGAGAGAGCATGTGTACGTATGTGGTGCGTGTGGGAGATTTGATCTGCGTGGCAGAGTGAGTCTCCGTCCCACACACTGAGTGTGATGCAGTGATACAACACAAAGTCACCCTTTTCCATCTGCAATGACCTTCCCTTTAGTGTTGATCACATTTCTCTTCACTGTCATGAGGAGAGGTCGCAAGTAGACATTTAACTGTGCCGTTAACACCCCACTGTTTCCTGTGAATATTACGTAAAAAAACACTCATTTGATTTGAGCCAAAACTGCAACAAGTTTTTAGTAAAGCCATTCCATCTACCTGAAGAGGGTTAGAATTAGCATCGCTAACGGCTACACAGCGTGGTAGACATACGGGCAGCGAGCACACAGACAACCTCTGTTGCAGGGAATATGACTCTCTGATGCATTCTCATTGATGTCTTCTGATAAACTCATCTCTAATGTATATCTTAGGATAAACTAATCAATAGCTGTTCTAATAAGTTGATTTTAGTTGATTTCCAAACGTGATACACATTTGATAAAAGAACTGAAAGTAACAAATTCTAATAACAGACCGTTTTTCATATTATAGCATCGGAAAAGTACAGAAGTTTCGGTACATCGTGCAACACGAGTCTGAACTTGCGTTTGAGTGTGTGACGTGTCTAAGCGTGTGTGTGTGACGTGTCTAAGCGTGTCTGTCTAAGCATGTGTGTGTGACGTGTCTAAGCATGTGTGTGTGACGTGTCTAAGCATGTGTCTGTCTGAATGTGAGTGTGTGATGTGTCTAAGCGTGTGACTATCTGAACTAAGTGTGTGACTGTCTGAACTAAGCGTGTGTGTGTGTGTGTGTGTATGTGTGTATGTGTGTGTGTGTGTATGTGTGTGTGTGTGTGTGTGTGTGTACGCAACAGCATAACCCACAGCTAGCGGATTCAAAATAAATAAACAAATAATACGACACGTGACGCCAAAAAACACGCATCGCTTCATTTGACGATCACCATGGCAACGCATACCATGGCAACGGACAAAGCCGGCACATTGGAGGAGAGGAGCAAGAAGACCTTCTGGTCTTGACGACGGCTACGATGTGAGGTTATTTGTGGTTTCTGTTGGCTGGCGCTACACTCCTCTGATACAACAGGCCAGGCACATTGAGGATTACAAAGAGAAATATATATATATATGTGTGAGAGAGTGAGTGTGTGAGTGAGTGAGTGAGTGAGTGAGTGAGTGATATACAGTAGATGGTGAGAGAGTGAGACTGAGCTGATGAGAGAGAGTGAGAGAGAGTGACCGATGGTGAGAGAGAGTGTGCCATAGATGGTAAGAGTGAGACCGCAATGGTGAGAGAGTGAGACAGACAGATGGTGAGAGAGGGAGTGAGACATAGATGGTGAGAGAGAGAGAGAGAGAGCGAGAGAGAGAGAAAGTGAGAAGGTGAGAGAGATGGTGAGAGTTTGAGACAGAGCTGGTGAGAGAGAGTTGAGAGAGAGTGATACATAGATGGTGAGAGAGAGTGAGAGAGATGGTGAGCGTGAGAAGCAGAGATGGTGAGAGTGAGAGACAGAGATGGTGAGAGAGAGACAGAGATGGTGGGAACGAAACAGAGATGGTGGGAACGAGACAGAGATGGTGGGAACGAGACAGAGATGGTGGGAACGAGACAGAGATGGTGG
The DNA here is from genome assembly GCF_045679555.1 of Salvelinus alpinus. Lineage (NCBI taxonomy): Eukaryota > Metazoa > Chordata > Actinopteri > Salmoniformes > Salmonidae > Salvelinus > Salvelinus alpinus. The sequence goes on along the minus strand of NC_092101.1, from coordinate 47,198,197 downwards.
GAACGAGACAGAGATGGTGGGAACGAGACAGAGATGGTGGGAACGAAACAGAGATGGTGAGAGAGAGACAGAGATGGTGGGAACGAGACAGAGATGGTGGGAACGAGACAGAGATGGTGGGAACGAAACAGAAATGGTGGGAACGAGACAGAGATGGTGGGAACGAGACAGAGATGGTGAGAACGAGACAGAGATGGTGGGAACGAGACAGAGATGGTGGGAACGAGACAGAGATGGTGGGAACGAGACAGAGATGGTGGGAACGAAACAGAGATGGTGGGAACGAGACAGAGATGGTGGGAACGAGACAGAGATGGTGGGAACGAGACAGAGATGGTGGGAACGAGACAGAGATGGTGGGAACGAGACAGAGATGGTGGGAACGAGACAGAGATGGTGCGAGAGTGAGAGAGAAAGAGATGGTGTGAGAGAGAGAGAAAGAGATGGTGTGTGAGAGAGAGAAAGAGATGGTGAGAATGAGACAGAGATGGTGAGAATGAGACAGAGATGGTGAGAGTGAGACAGAGATGGTGAGAGTGAGACAGAGATGGTGGGAACGAGACAGAGATGGTGGGAACGAGACAGAGATGGTGGGAACGAGACAGAGATGGTGCGAGAGTGAGAGAGAAAGAGATGGTGTGAGAGAGAGAGAAAGAGATGGTGTGTGAGAGAGAGAAAGAGATGGTGAGAATGAGACAGAGATGGTGAGAATGAGACAGAGATGGTGAGAGTGAGACAGAGATGGTGAGAGTGAGACAGAGATGGTGAGAGTGAGACAGAGATGGTGAGAGTGAGACAGAGATGGTGAGAGTGAGAAATAGATGGTGAGAGAGTGAGAGAGAAAGAGATGGTGAGAGAGAGAGAAAGAGCTGGTGAGAGAGTGAGAGTGAAACAGAGATGGTGAGAGACAGAGATGGTGAGAGAGTGAGAGAAAGCGAGTGTGTGAATGAGATCTGTTGTAGCCAGAGCAGGTTAAGAGAGGAGCTTAATGGATGGGGTGCAGGTGAGGAGAGGAGCTTAATGGATGGGGGTGCAGGTGAGGAGCTTAATGGATGGGGGTGCAGGTGAGGAGCTTAATGGATGGGGGTGCAGGTGAGGAGCTTAATGGATGGGGGTGCAGGTGAAGAGAGGAGCTTAATGGATGGGGGTGCAGGTGAGGAGAGGAGCTTAATGGATGGGGGTGCAGGTGAGGAGAGGAGCTTAATGGATGGGGGTGCAGGTGAGGAGAGGAGCTTAATGGATGGGGGTGCAGGTGAGGAGAGGAGCTGAATGGATGGGGGTGCAGGTGAAGAGAGGAGCTTAATGGATGGGGGTGCAGGTGAAGAGAGGAGCTTAATGGATGGGGGTGCAGGTGAGGAGAGGAGCTTAATGGATGGGGGTGCAGGTGAAGAGAGGAGCTTAATGGATGGGGGTGCAGGTGAAGAGAGGAGCTTAATGGATGGGGGTGCAGGTGAAGAGAGGAGCTTAATGGATGGGGGTGCAGGTGAAGAGAGGAGCTTAATGGATGGGGGTGCAGGTGAAGAGAGGAGCTTAATGGATGGGGGTGCAGGTGAAGAGAGGAGCTTAATGGATGGGGGTGCAGGTGAGGAGAGGAGCTTAATGGATGGGGGTGCAGGTGAAGAGAGGAGCTTAATGGATGGGGTGCAGGTGAGGAGAGGAGCTTAATGGATGGGGGTGCAGGTGAGGAGCTTAATGGATGGGGGTGCAGGTGAGGTGAGGAGCTTAATGGATGGGGGTGCAGGTGAAGAGAGGAGCTTAATGGATGGGGGTGCAGGTGAGGAGAGGAGCTTAATGGATGGGGGTGCAGGTGAGGAGCTTAATGGATGGGGGTGCAGGTGAAGAGAGGAGCTTAATGGATGGGGGTGCAGGTGAGGAGCTTAATGGATGGGGTGCAGGTGAGGAGAGGAGCTTAATGGATGGGGTGCAGGTGAGGAGAGGAGCTTAATGGATGGGGTGCAGGTGAGGAGAGGAGCTTAATGGATGGGGTGCAGGTGAGGAGAGGAGCTTAATGGATGGGTGCAGGTGAGGAGAGGAGCTGCTGTCACCTGAACTTAATGGGGGGGGGGGGGGGGGGGCGCTGAAAGGAGATCACAAAGACCAAGGCTTTACTCATTTAAAACTACAAATGACTTGTAAATTAGCTGCCATCCTTCACAGAGACTCTGTCAACGCACTGCCAGTGGAGCGATATGGTGACGAACAGCAGTGGACACACGTCTACACGCACGGGCGCACACGGAGTACAGACAGCAGGTAATTTATTCCTTCAGGTAGGCTACACACTAGACTCGTGGCCTAAGGAAGGGACAGGGGAACACAAGAGATTCCTTCTGGGACAGAGAGAAAGACACAACAACCAGGAAGAGAAGACTCTCTCTTTCCACCAGGTTCATACTCCAGGATCCTTATATCCCAGACATCAACAACACCTACAGTGAATTCGGATAGTATTCAGACCCCTTGACTTTTTCCACATTTACATTACAGGCTTATTCTAAAATTCCTTAAAAAAAAATGTTTTCTCTTCAGCAATCTACACACAAAATCCCGTAATGACAAAGCAAAAACTGTTTTGGGGAAATTTCTGCTAATTTATTAAGAATAATAAACTGAAATATCACATTTATACCACGTTGCTCTACAGCTATTTTCAGGTTTCTCCAGAGATGTTCGATCAGGTTCAAGTCCGGGCTCTAGCTGGGACACTCAAGGACATTCAGAGACTTGTCCCGAAGCCACTTCTGCATTGTCTTGGCTGTGCGCTTAGGTTCGGTGTCCTATTGGAAAGTTAAACACTCTGGAGCAGGTTTTCATCAAGGATCTCTCTGTACTTTGCTCCGTTCATCTTTGCCTCAATCCTGACTAGTCTCCCAGTCCTCACAGCAAACACCCTCACAGCATGCTGCCACCACCATGCATCACCGTAGGGATGGTATTGGCCAGGTGATGAGCGGTGCCAGGTTTCCTCCAGACGTGACGCTTGGTATTCAGGCCAGGGTGTTCAATCTTGATTTCGTCAGACCAGATAATCTTGTTTCTCATAGTCAGAGTCTTTAGGTGCCTTTTGGCAAACTCCAAGTGGGCTGTCATGTGGCTTTTACTGAGGAGTGGCTTCTGTCTGGCCACTCTACCATAAAGGTGGAGTGCTGCAGAGATGGTTGTCCTACTGGAATGTTCTCCCATCTCCACAGAGGAACTCTGGAGCTCTGTCAGAGTGACCATCAGGTTCTTTGTCACCTCTCTGACCAAGGCCCTTCTCCCCCGATTGCCCAGCTTGGCCGGGTGGCCAGCTCTAGGAAGAGTCTTGGTGGTTCCAAACTTCTTCAATTTAAGAATAATGGAGGCCACTGTGTTCTTGGGAACCTTCAATGCTGCTAAAATGTTTTGGTACCCTCCCCAGTTCTGTGCCTCGACACAATCCTGTCTCGAAGTTCTACAGACACTTCCCTCAACCTCATGGCTTGGTTTTTGCTCTGACATCCACTGTCAACTGTGGGACCTTATCTAGACAGGTGTGTGCCTTTCCAAATCATGTCCAATAAATTGAATTTACTACAGGTGGTCTCTAATCAAGTTGTAGAAACATCTCAAGGATGATCAATAGAAACAGGATGTACCTGAACTCAATTTCGAGTCTCATAGCAAATGATCTGAATACTTACAGTTGAAGTCAGAAGTTTACATACACTTAGGTTGGAGTCATCAAAACTCGTTTTTCAACCACTCTACAAATTTCTTGTTAACAAACTATAGTTTTGGCAAGTCGGTTAGGACATCTACTTTGTGCATGACACAAGTAATTTTTCCAACAATTGTTTAAAGACAGATTATTTCACTGTATCACAATTCTAGTGGGTCAGAAGTTTACATACACTAAGTTGGTTCATCCTTGGGAGCAATTTCCAAACGCCTGCAGGTACCACATTCATCTGTACAAACAATAGTACGCAAGTATAAACACCATGAGACCACGCAGCCATCATACCACTCAGGAAAGAGACGCGTTCTGTCTCCTAGAGATTAACGTACTTTGGTGCGAAAAGTGCAAATCAATCCCAGAACAACAGCAAAAGACCTTGTGAAGATGCTGGAGGAAACAGGTACAAAAGTATCTATATCCACAGTAAAACGAGTCCTATATCGACATAACCTGAAAGGCCGCTCAGCAAGGAAGAAGCCACTGCTCCAAAACCGCCATAAAAAGGCCAGACTATGGTTTGCAACTGCACATGGGGACAAAGATCGTACTTTTTGGAGAAATGTCCTCTGGTCTGATGAAACAAAAATAGAACTGTTTGTCCATAATGACCATTGTTATGTATGGAGGAAAAAGGGGGAAGCTTGCAAGCCGAAGAACACCATCACAACCGTGAAGCACAGGGGTGGAGCATCATGCTGTGGGGGTTCTTTGCTGCAGGAGGGACTGGTGCACTTCACAAAATAGATGGCATCATGAGGGAGGAAGAGTATGTGGATATATTGACGCAACATCTCAAGACATCAGTCAGGAAGTTAAAGCTTGGTCGCAAATGGGTCTTCCAAATGGACAATGACCCCAAGCATACTTCCAAAGTTGTGGCAAAATGGCTTAAGGACTACAAAGTCAAGCTATTGGCGTGGCCATCACAAAGCCCTGACCTCAATCCCATAGAATATATGTGGGCAGAACTGAAAAAGCGTGTGCGAGCAAGGAGGCCTACAAACCTGACTCAGTTCACCAGCTCTGTCAGGAGGAATGGACCAAAAATTCACCCAACTTATTGTGGGAAGCGTGTGGAAGGCTACCGAAAACATTTGACCCAAGTTAAACAACTCAAGGCAATGCTATCAAATACTAATCGAGTGTATGTAAACTTCTGACCCACTGGGAATGTGATGAAAGAAATAAAAGCTGAAATAAATCATTCTCTCTACTATTATTCTGACATTTAACATTCTTAAAATAAAGTGGTGATCCTAACTGACTTAAGACAGGGAATTGTTACTAGGATTAAATGTCAGGAATTGTGAAAAACTGAGTTTGAATGTATTTGGCTAAGGTGTATGTAAACAAGGATATATATATATATAATTTATTTTACATACATTTGCAAAAATGTCAAATAAACCTGTTTTCGCTTTGTCATTATGGGGTATTGTGTGTAGATTGATGAGGAAAATGTTTTATTTAATCAATTTTAGAATAAGGCTGTAACGTAACAAAATGTAGAAAAAGTAATGGGGTCTGAATACTTTCCAAAAGCCCAGTACATCCCATACAGCCAAGGATCCCTACAGTACATCCCATACAGCCAAGGATCCCTACAGTACATCCCATACAGCCAAGGATCCCTACAGTACATCCCATACAGCCAAGGATCCCTACAGTACATCCCATACAGCCAAGGATCCCTACAGTACATCCCATACAGCCAAGGATCCCTACAGTACATCCCATACAGCCAAGGATCCCTACAGTACATCCCATACAGCCAAGGATCCCTACAGTACATCCCATACAGTCAAGGATCCCTACAGTACATCCCATACAGCCAAGGATCCCTACAGTACATCCCATACAGCCAAGGATCCCTACAGTACATCCCATACAGTCAAGGATCCCTACAGTACATCCCATACAGCCAAGGATCCCTACAGTACATCCCATACAGCCAAGGATCCCTACAGTACATCCCATACAGTCAAGGATCCCTACAGTACATCCCATACAGTCAAGGATCCCTACAGTACATCCCATACAGTCAAGGGTCCCTACAGTACATCCCATACAGTCAATGATCCCTACAGTACATCCCATACAGCCAAGGATCCCTACAGTACATCCCATACAGCCAAGGATCCCTACAGTACATCCCATACAGTCAAGGATCCCTACAGTACATCCCATACAGCCAAGGATCCCTACAGTACATCCCATACAGCCAAGGATCCCTACAGTACATCCCATACAGTCAAGGATCCCTACAGTACATCCCATACAGCCAAGGATCCCTACAGTACATCCCATACAGTCAAGGGTCCCTACAGTACATCCCATACAGTCAAGGATCCCTACAGTACATCCCATACAGCCAAGGATCCCTACAGTACATCCCATACAGTCATGGATCCCTACAGTACATCCCATACAGTCATGGATCCCTACAGTACATCCCATACAGCCAAGGATCCCTTTATCTTTAATATTCAAGACCCTTCCATGTTTGGTGAAGGATCCACCAAAGCAATCCTCCTGTGTTCCCCCGCCTCCGTTTTACACGATCGTCTGTTAAGAAACGCTCTGTAGTTTGTGTATAAGTTACCTCCCCAGCGATGCTAACCTCCTCATCAATTATTACAGAGACATAGAGAAAAAATCTCTCTGCTTCCTACCATTACAGCACTCCAGTCCACTCCTAGAGACATAAACCTCCGACACAACAATCCATGCTAACCGAGAAAGTTCTAGAACACCCGACCACAACAGAAGACATGCACTAATTACACGATTCAACTAGTTTCGAGTTTGACACAATTGACAAACATCAGGTTCATTCATTACTGCTAGGTACATGATATATTACTGTATGAGGCTTTACATGAGATCTACAGGAAGTAGATCGAGACTCAGCCCTTACACCCTTAAAATCGACTGAACATATCCGTAACAATTTCTCAGGACTTTAATCCTTGCTTTGCTATACTGGACCCAACTCCTTCTGATCTGAACCTTAAAACGGGTCTTGAACTCAGACCCTAGAGGACGACAGAGAAGGTATGTCTTAATGACCAGGAGGCCGTGGCGTGAGAACGTACTGTATTGTTCGGGTGTTTGTGGGTAAAAAGGCTCATGAAAGAAAGATGAAGTGGTTGTTGTGAGTACTACAGAAAATACTTCCTCCCATATGTCCTTCTCCATCCTTCTCCGTCCTTCTCCATCCTTCTCCGTCCTTCTCCATCCTTCTCCATCCTTCTCCATCCTTCTCCGTCCTTCTCCGTCCTTCTCCGTCCTTCTCCATCCTTCTCCATCCTTCTCCATCCTTCTCCGTCCTTCTCCATCCTTCTCCATCCTTCTCCATCCTTCCCTTTTTGTCAATCTTTCAAAAGTCTCCATCCATCCATCTCCGTTTCTTCTTCCCTCAGTAAAAGACAGGATGAATTGATATAAAAGTGATGGCACCTCACAGTGCAGCAGCAGCAGCTGTAATGGGCCATTAGTCCTCCACTAAGTGCTCTGGACAACACCTTGGGAAGAAGCTCTAGGCCCAGTCCAATCTGATTACAGTTTATAACTCAGAAAACAATAGAACACTGAGTGCTGCTGGCGCCAGCTTTCTACCCCACAGACAGCAGTCCCTGGACATCAGGGTACAGACCCTGTTGATTTACTACAACACAGGACTGGATGGGAACACAAACCCCACTTGGTCATGATGTCACTGATAAAGTTCAGCTCACTAGTGAGCCTCTTCTTGAACAAGCATCTTTACACCAACAATTTGCTCAACAGATCTTCATGAGGGTTTGCCAAAACATTAAAAGACAAATCAAACTTGTGGTTAATCGTGCTCTTGTCTTGTCCATTCATCTGTTATGGTTCCATCAGTATGTAATGGATGATAATTATCAGAGGTGAAACTTGAGCCTCCAGTACAGTAGTGACCATGAGCCCTCATGCCTCACCAGACACAGAAAATAACCAACCAGCCCTGATCTCTCCTCTCCTCCACTCCCAACTCCCGATGGTTGACAAGACAAGACAGGAAGACAGGACTGAGACAGCACTATGTGAGGATGCTAGCCAGGTTAGTTAACCTTGGTCAAGGAATAAATGACTGACTTGATGCGTTAAAGGAGCATGGTGAAGCAGGACATCTAATGCTCCAGAGAGGTATTAGGAGGTGGCTAGGTGCCAAGAGGACTAGGGATTGGTCTCGGTAAACACTTGACTTTCTATAGTACACTCCCAGGAGATTGACGGACAGCTCTGCACCTCTCCACAAGGCTGAGGAGACAGGCATCTTAGTTTACACTTTCGATGCTGAGCTTTTAGGGAACATTCTGTATCTTCTGCCTACATGCTTAGAGACATCTTAGAGCAACAGTAGTTGCCATAGTAACCTTGAGGAATATAAATAGAAACAGTGTTTGCCACACAAGTATCCGAGGCTACAGTCTTACACAGGTAAATATCAAGCCCAAACAATTGAACAATACAGAATTGTTCCTTGCCTTGTCTACAAACACTGAGTATTACCAGGCAATGAAAGCAGGAAATCCGCAGTGTGAGCACATTTACAGTATACCTGTTTGTACTACCGGCGTGTGATCTGGAATTACCTGAGTGGCTCCGGCTGTGATGCAGTCACTAAAGGCGTTTCTCTTCGAGAAGAAGGTGATGAGCTGCTGCCAGTGAGAGGAGGAAGAGGAGGAGGAGGAGGAAGGTGAGCCAGTATGATGTCCCGAGGGCAGTTCCTCTGAGGCGCCTCTCTTGGGCCCCTGTTTCTGTTTCTGGGGCCCCCCATGCCCTTGGCCCCCGCCTCCACCGCTCCGCCCACCTCGTGGGAACTGAGTGTTGTTGCCGAAGATGAAATTCATCTCAGGGACCAGAGGAGGGAAGAGAAATAACTATCCCCTCTTCTCTTCCTTTAGGGCCGGGAACGAGAGAACAGCTGGCCTACGGAGCGATTGAACTGGCAGCCACAGAGGAGAGGAATATAAGGTGGAGGAGTTGGAGGGGTGTGCAGGTACGGGTAAGGTTACTCACTGCATCCTATTGAGCAGTAAGAGGGACCAAAAGTCCAAAAGGAAGTCCATTAGATCGTGAAAGACAGACAGCCCCGTCTGCATCCTCCGTTCCCTAACCAGGGGGACACACCAGACGCAACATGGTCAACAGCTGGGAAGGAGACCAGATGGCACCGCCAGAAACTCCCCAGCAGTAGTCTCTCTGGATCACTGGGACTCTTCTCTCTCTTGTTCTCTTCTATTTCAAGAACGACAGAACGGGGAAGGGGGGGGGGGGGGGGTCGAAAGGCAGGAAATGGGCTTGATTACCTGACAAGTCTTGGAGACATCAGAGAAGGGAGGTCTATTTCTTTCTTTCTGTCTCTCCCTTGTTTCCAGGTTGTAAGTGGACCTCCAGTGAAGTGCAGTCAAATGACCAGGGCTCAATCACAGTACATTCCTAAGAGGAGAAGAACAGCTCAGAGACTCCCCCCTCTAAACCTCCACACTCACATTAAATATAGATGGAGAGAAGATCCATCCTGAGCTCTGATCTGGTGTGGTCTTCCTACTCCTCCTCTCCTCTCTTCCACTCCTTTCCTCTCTTCCTCCTCCTCCCCTCCCTCACTCAGTCCCAGATGAGTTGAACTCTATTGAAAGTCATCAGAAACCTCTGTGGCCGCAGGAAAGCTTTCACAGAGAGGTGTTACTGATTGGTCCTGCCACTCCAGAGCCATTGTCCAGGCGTAGAAACCCGTGCGTCACCAGATATGATTATGGACGCTGTTGACGCCCCTGCCAGCCGACATAACACTGAAACTCAGCACCTCTCTCGAAAAGGTGCTCGCAGGTCCAGAAGGATCAGACAGACAGAGGAGAAAGGAATAAGAAAATGCCCAAAAGCGTTTGAGAACAAGATGAGTGTGAGACGCCACAGATACACTTCCCTAGATGAGTGTGTAAAATCCAGGAAGGAAGTATTAGCCGTTAGCCAGTTCAGTCGGGTAAACGTCAGCTTCTGGTGCTGCGTGATGGTGACTATGTGTGTAAGTGTGTAAATGTGTGTTCTCCTCCTCGGGTGTTTTCAGACACTGCAGCTCGCTGGTCTCCCACACATACTGCCGCCACCGATCCACAGTGGAATAACAACAGCCTGTGCCCATCAGAGGGGAAAAAAAGAACAGGATCCTGGTCTGTGTCAACGCCTGTTGATTCTCTGTCTGCTCCTTCTCATCTTCCTCTCATACTGAAATAGTAGAAGCATCCTCCTCCTCCTCCTCCATCCAGAGCCAGCCTATAGCTGAGCCAGAGTCACAGGTGTCAACGAGGTAAGAGCCATTGTCACAGCTCGTGCTCCTACTCTGTGGGGACCGGCACCATGGCAACAGCTTTCACATCAAATAGAGCTGCAATCCCACCAACCAAGCTCCTCCCTCCCTGCCTGCTCCTACAACTCCAAAGATATTCTCCAGAGACAGAGAGAAATAACAGGACTCCTCGTCCACATGTCACCGCTGTGGTGTCTGTATCCACATGTCACCGCTGTGGTGTCTGTATCCACATGTCACCGCTGTGGTGTCTGTATCCACATGTCACCGCTGTGGTGTCTGTATCCACATGTCACCGCTGTGGTGTCTGTATCCACATGTCACCGCTGTGGTGCCTGGATCCACATGTCACCGATGTGGTGCCTGTATCCACATGTCACCGCTGTGGTGTCTGTATCCACATGTCACCGCTGTGGTGTCTGTATCCACAGGCACCTACAGTCAAGTCCTGATCAGATCAGCCTCACTGTAGCTAGGAGACAGAAATAGCATCTACCTCTAGTTAGCACTACAGCCAGAGAAATGGCAGGGATATTTATTTTCAGGGAGTTAAATGATACTTTACTACTGTATATAGTGCTGTGGTTAGCTAGGGAAATTGCAGGGATATTTTCAAGGAGTATAAATCTTAATTTTTGGTATGCGCATAGATTATGTTGATCTTATGCACAAGTATTCAGCACAATTGATGGTTCTGCCATGATACAGAAAACCAGAGTTGCATCACTGCTGCTGTGTTAGTCATTTAACTAGCTGAGGTTCTCCAACAATGTTATTAACCCATGAATAACCACAGCCTCAGGAAGGTAAGTTCCATCCAGGTGTCTCACTATGTTACAGGAGGCTCTTCCTGAGACCTTTCACACTCTCACCCACTCACTCACTCCACCCACAACACTCACTCACTCACTCACTCACTCACTCACTCACTCACTCACTCACTCACTCACTCACTCACTCACTCACTCACTCACTCACTCACTCACTCACTCACTCACTCACTCACTCACTCACTCACTCACTCACTCACTCACTCACTCACTCACTCACTCACTCACTCACTCACTCCACCCACTCCCTCACTCACTCCACTCACTCACTCACTCACTCACTCACTCACTCACTCACTCACTCACTCACTCACTCACTCACTCACTCACTCACTCACTCACTCACTCACTCACTCACTCACTCACTCACTCACTCACTCACTCACTCACTCACTCACTCACTCACTCACTCACTCACTCACTCACTCCACTCACTCACTCCACTCACTCACTCACTCACTCACTCACTCACTCACTCACTCACTCACTCACTCACTCACTCACTCACTCACTCTCACTCCACCCACTCACTCCACCCACACACACTCACTCCACCCACCCACATACCTCCCCACCCCACAGTAAATGAGATATCCAAACACCACCTGCCCATCTATGCCAAGAACCTAACACATGTGAATGACACACTCATACAAGAACAAGAACCTAACACATGTGAATGACACACTCATACAAGCTGTTAGCCTTTCCTGTACCTGCCTGATCACTTCCAGTGTACTCAGGCAGACAACGCGGCTGTCAAAACTCTGTCTCTGTCTGCATCCTCAATCCAATGTGACCTTATACATGTAGGATCAGCTCAATAATGCATTGCCAATTAAATAAGTACCCGGGACATGTATATTTGATGAGAGTGGTGCTGCGGACCCCTGAGAGTGTTCCACGGAGTTAAAAGTATTTATCTCAGCTCAGTTCTACCCTGGAAGCACTGACAGAGATACAGTGGATTGGGAAAGTATTCAGACACCTTGACTTTTTCCACATTTTGTTACATTACAGCCCTCTTCAATCTACACACAATACCCCATAATGACAAAGTTTCACAGGTTTTTAGAAATGTGTGCAAATGTATTAAAAATTGTAAAAAATTATTTCTTATTTACATATTTGTAAGTCGCTCTGAAATGGGAGTCTGCTAAATGACTTAAAATGTAAAATGTAAACATAAATATTCAGTCTACTTTGCTATGAGACTATAAATTGAGCTCAGGTATATCCTGTTTCCATTGATCATCCTTGAGATGTTTCTACAACTTGATTGGAGTCCACCTGTGGTAATTCAATTGATTGGACATGATTTGGAAAGGCACACACCTGTCTATAGAAGGTCCCACATTTGAGCGCATCTGGGGAAGGGTACCCAAAAAAATCTGTAACATTGAAGGTCCCCAAGAACACAGTGGCCTAAATCATTCTTAAATGGAAGAAGTTTGGAACCACCAAGACTCTTCCTAGAGCTGGCAGCCCGGTCAAACTGAGCAATCGGGGGAGAAGGGCCTTGGTCAGGGAGGTGACCAAGAACCAGACAGTCACTCTTACAAAGCTCCAGAGTTCCTCTGTGGAGATGGGAGAACCTTCCAGAAGGACAACCATCTCTGCAGCACTCCACCAATCAGGCCTTTTTGGTAGAGTGGCCAGACGTAAGCCACTCCTCAATAAAAGGCACATGATAGCCCGCTTGGAGTTTGCCAAAAGGCACCTAAAGGACTCTCAGACCATGAGAAACAAGATTCTCTGGTCTGATGAAACCAAGATTGAACTCTTTGTCCTGAATGCCAACCGTCACGTCTGAAGGAAACCTGGCACCATCCCTACAGTGAAGCATACTGGCAGCATCATGCTGTGGGGATGTTTTTCAGCGGCAGTGACTGGGAGACTAGTCAGGATCGAGGGAAAAATGAACGAAGCAAAGTACAGAGAGATTATTGATGAAAACCTGCTCCAGAGCGCTCAGGACCTCAGACTGGGGTGAAGGTTCACTTTCCAACAGGACAACGACCCTAAGCACACAGCCAATACAACGCAAGAGTGGCTTCGGGACAAGTCTCTGAATGTCCTTGAGTGGCCCAGCCAGAGCCCGGACTTGAACCCGATCAAACATCTCTGGAGAGACCTGAAAATAGCTGTGCAGCGACGCTCCCCATCCAACCTGACAGAGCTTGAGAGGATCTGCAGAGAAGAATGGGAGAAACTCCCCAAATACAGGTGTGCCAAGTTTGTACCCTTAACTCAGCTCATCACCTTCTTCTCGAAGAGAAACGCCTTTAGGTGTGCCATACCCAAGAAGACTCGAGGCTGTAATCGCTGCCAAAGGTGCTTCAACAAAGTACTGAGTAAAGGGTCTGAATACTTATGTAAATGTGATATTTCAGTTTTTATCAATTTATAAAACATTATAAAACCTGGTTTTGCTTCGTCATTATGGGGTATTGTGTGTAGATTGATGAGGGGGAAAAACAATGTAATACATTTTAGAATAAGGCTGTAACGTAACAAAATGAAAAAGTCAAGGGGAATACCTTCCAAATGCGCTTTATATGCAAAGTTCAACAAACTACAGTACCTTCCTTACTCAAATGAACAAACTACAGTACCCTCCCTACTCAAATGAACAAACTACAGTACCCTCCTTACTCAAATTAACAAACTACAGTACCCTCCTTACTCAAATTAACAAACTACAGTACCCTCCCTACTCAAATGAACAAACTACAGTACCCTCCTTACTCAAATTAACAAACTACAGTACCCTCCCTACTCAAATTAACAAACTACAGTACCCTCCTTACTCAAATTAACAAACTACAGTACCCTCCTTACTCAAATTAACAAACTACAGTACCCTCCTTACTCAAATTAACAAACTACAGTACCCTCCTTACTCAAATTAACAAACTACAGTACCCTCCTTACTCAAATTAACAAACTACAGTACCCTCCCTACTCAAATTAACAAACTACAGTACCCTCCCTACTCAAATTAACAAACTACAGTACCTTCCTTACTCAAATTAACAAACTACAGTACCTTCCTTACTCAAATTAACAAACTACAGTACCCTCCTTACTCAAATTAACAAACTACAGTACCCTTCCTACTCAAATTAACAAACTACAGTACCCTCCTTACTCAAATGAACAAACTACAGTACCATCCTTACTCAACTGAACAAACTACAGTACCCTCCCTACTCAAATTAACAAACTACAGTACCCTTCCTACTCAAATGAACAATCTACAGTACCCTCCTTACTCAAATTAACAAACTACAGTACCCTCCCTACTCAAATTAACAAACTACAGTACCCTCCTTACTCAAATTAACAAACTACAGTACCCTCCTTACTCAAATTAACAAACTACAGTACCCTCCCTACTCAAATGAACACTCCATTATATTATCACTTGAGTTTTAGAACTAGCATGTACATTTTCCAGAACGTTTTTGAGCTGATCCATGTTGCAGATACAGAACAATAATAAGGAAGCTGCCCAAATGACGTTTCAAAAGAATGACCAGTGTAGTCACGGTGTAAGTATCCCAGGTAAACTGTATAACTACATTGTATCTGCGCAACCAAGATGGAATCATCATGAATAAATGAACATGTTTTCACTGTAAGCCGTAGCTTTAGGATACATTTTGGACAGGCTCGTAGGCAATCCCAACAAGAGACATCTGTACTCCAGTCTGGTACAGTGCACCTGTAGGATGACCCTTGACCCTTCCACTCTCCTGTTGCATGTAACCCAGCACCACCACTGCAGCCTGCCTGGTGAACAGTCTTCTCTAAAGTCTACAGACTAATGGGTTCTTAATGGTCCACTTTACCCGGCCACTGTACATCACTGAAGAGTCCTTTTGACACACCCTAATGGCTGTTATCACAGTTCAAAAGTCCAGCGACAGGAGGGGAGGATGGCCTGAGTTTAGGGCTGGGCTAGTCATTAAGGGGAGGATGTAATGAGTTTAGGGCTGGGCTAGTCATTAAGGGGAGGATGGCCTGAGTTTAGGACTGGGCTAGTCATTAAGGGGAGGATGTAATGAGTTTAGGGCTGGGCTAGTCATTAAGGGGAGGATGTAATGAGTTTAGGGCTGGGCTAGTCATTAAGGGGAGGATGTAATGAGTTTAGGATTGGGCTAGTCATTAAAGGGAGGATGTAATGAGTGTAGGGCTGGGCTAGTCATTAAGGGGAGGATGTAATGAGTTTAGGACTGGGCTAGTCATTAAGGGGAGGATGACCTGAGTTTAGGGCTGGGCTAGTCATTAAGGGGAGGATGGCCTGAGTTTAGGGCTGGGCTAGTCATTAAGGGGAGGATGGCCTGAGTTTAGGGCTGGGCTAGTCATTAAGGGGAGGATGTAATGAGTTTAGGGCTGGGCTAGTCATTAAGGGGAGGATGTAATGAGTTTAGGGCTGGGCTAGTCATTAACCTTTTCTCAATACAGGGGGTGCTGTTTCCACTTTGGAAAATATCGTCTCCAAATTAAACTGCCTCATACTCAATTCCTGCTCGTACAATATGCATATTATTATTACTATTGGATAGAAAACAATCTCTAGTTTCTAAAACCGTTTGAATTATGTCTGTGGGTGAACCAGAACTCTTTCTACAGCGAAAATCATGACAGGACATGCGAAGGTCTGAAAACTAGGCTCTGATCTCGGATCAGTTTAAAGCTCTGTGTGTGCCCTATGGATCGAAATGAACTGCACCCGCCTTCCCCTGGATGTCAGTAACCAATGAGAAGTGGAATGGTGTTTCTACGTATTTCTCAGAGCTTATAAAAAAGGGCAAGGAACGAGGTGCGCTCTCTTTTCGACTTCCGCCATTACGCAACGCAAGACCTCAGGATAGCATTTTGAAACGCTCAGTTATCGGCCTTAGATATGTCCGTCTGTAATTTAATTCGGTATAGGTGTTAGAAACATCATAACGAAGTTATTTGAAACCGATTTATATCAGTTTATGCGAGTATATTGCTATTTTCGGAATTTTCGTAGTATTGCGTTTGAGGATTTGGACATGTGTGTGCCACGTAGCTACTGTTAGCTGCTAGTTCCGAAGTTGAAGTGGACGTTTTACAACAAAGCAACGATTATTTTGGACAAAAGGACACATTGCCCAAGATTCTGATGGAAGCTCGTCCAAAAGTAAGAGCTATTTATGATTTTATTCCGTATTTATGTGGAAAAATGTAAACGCATTTTTCGGCCATTATTGCGGCACTAGTCTGGCTGCAACGCACACTGTATGTCTAGTAACGTTAATTTTAAAAATCTAAATCAGCGGTTGCATTAATAACCAATGCATCTTTCATTAGCTGTCCAACCTGTATTTTTTTAGTCAATCTAATCGATAAATAATTGTAAACTTAGGTGCCCTTCCAAGATGGCGCCGGCCAGAATGCATGCCATGTTTTGACTGATTACATAGCATAACCACGATTTGTGATGCTAAATATGCACATTTTCGAACAAACTCTATATGCATTGTGTAATATGATGTTACAGGACTGTCATCTGAAGAATTCTGAGAAGGTTAGTGAAAAAACTAATATATTTTGGTGGTGATAACGTTATCGCGCTTTTTGCCTTGAATCAATGCTGGGGTGATGTTAGCTCATGTGGTATGCTAATATAACGATATATTGTGTTTTCGCTGTAAAACACTTAGAAAATCAGAAATATTGTCTGGATTCACAAGATGTTGGGCTTTCATTTGCTGTACGCTGTGTATTTTTCAGAAATGTTTTAAGATGAGTAATTAGGTAATACACGTTGCTCTCTGTAGTTATTCTAGTCGCTTTGGGTGAGTTTTGTGATAGTGGCTGCAATGGTAAACTGTGATTTATACCTGAAAAATGCACATTTTTCTAAAAAAACATATGCTATACCATAAATATGTTATCAGACTGTCATCTTATGAAGTTGTTTCTTGGTTAGTGGCTATATATATCTTTATTTAGTCGAATTAGTGATAGCTACTGATGGAGTAAAAAAGTGGTGGAGTAAAAAAAGTGGTGTCTTTTGCTAACGTGGTTAGCTAATAAATTTACATATTGTGTCTTCCCTGTAAAACATTTTAAAAATCAGAAATGATGGCTGGATTCACAAGATGTTGGGCTTTCATTTGCTGTATGCTGTGTATTTTTCAGAAATGTTTTAGGATGAGTATTTTGGTAATTGACGTCGGTCTCTGTAATTATTCCGGCTGCTTCCAACGCTATTTCAGATTGCAGCTGCAATGTAGAACTGTGATTTATACCTGAAATATGCACATTTTTCAAAAAAAACATATGCTATACCATAAATATGTTATCAGACTGTCATCTTATGAAGTTGTTTCTTGGTTAGTGGCTATATATATCTTTATTTAGTCGAAATTGTGATAGCTGCCCATGCAGGAAAAAAATGTTGGAGAAAAAAAAGTTGTGTCTTTTGCTATCGTGGTTAGCTAATAGATTTACATATTGTGTCTTCCCTGTAAAACATTTTAAAAATCAGAAATGATGGCTGGATTCACAAGATCTGTATCTTTCATCTGGTGTCTTGGACTTGTGATTTAATGATATTTAGATGCTAGTATTTACTTGTGACGCTATGCTAGGCTATGCTAGTCAGCTTTTTTACTGTGGGGGGTGCTCCCGGATCCGGGATGAGTACCAAGTAAAAGTTAAGGGGAGGATGTAATGAGTTTAGGGCTGGGCTAGTCATTAAGGGGAGGATGTAATGAGTTTAGGGCTGGGCTAGTCATTAAGGGGAGGATGTAATGAGTTTAGGGCTGGGCTAGTCATTAAGAGGAGGATGTAATGAGTTTAGGGCTGGGCTAGTCATTAAGAGGAGGATGTAATGAGTTTAGGGCTGGGCTAGTCATTAAGGGGAGGATGGCCTGAGTTTAGGGCTGGGCTAGTCATTAAGAGGAGGATGTAATGAGTTTAGGGCTGGGCTAGTCATTAAGGGGAGGATGACCTGAGTTTAGGGCTGGGCTAGTCATTAAGGGGAGGATGTAATGAGTTTAGGGCTGGGCTAGTCATTAAGGGGAGGATGTAATGAGTTTAGGGCTGGGCTAGTCATTAAGAGGAGGATGTAATGAGTTTAGGGCTGGGCTAGTCATTAAGGGGAGGATGTAATGAGTTTAGGGCTGGGCTAGTCATTAAGAGGAGGATGTAATGAGTTTAGGGCTGGGCTAGTCATTAAGAGGAGGATGTAATGAGTTTAGGGCTGGGCTAGTCATTAAGGGGAGGATGTAATGAGTTTAGGGCTGGGCTAGTCATTAAGGGGAGGATGTAATGAGTTTAGGGCTGGGCTAGTCATTAAGGGGAGGATGTAATGAGTTTAGGGCTGGGCTAGTCATTAAGGGGAGGATGTAATGAGTTTAGGGCTGGGCTAGTCATTAAGGGGAGGATGTAATGAGTTTAGGACTGGGCTAGTCATTAAGGGGAGGATGTAATGAGTTTAGGGCTGGGCTAGTCATTAAGAGGAGGATGTAATGAGTTTAGGGCTGGGCTAGTCATTAAGGGGAGGATGTAATGAGTTTAGGGCTGGGCTAGTCATTAAGAGGAGGATGTAATGAGTTTAGGGCTGGGCTAGTCATTAAGGGGAGGATGTAATGAGTTTAGGGCTGGGCTAGTCATTAAGAGGAGGATGTAATGAGTTTAGGGCTGGGCTAGTCATTAAGGGGAGGATGTAATGAGTTTAGGACTGGGCTAGTCATTAAGGGGAGGATGTAATGAGTTTAGGGCTGGGCTAGTCATTAAGGGGAGGATGTAATGAGTTTAGGGCTGGGCTAGTCATTAAGGGGAGGATGTAATGAGTTTAGGACTGGGCTAGTCATTAAGGGGAGGATGTAATGAGTTTAGGGCTGGGCTAGTCATTAAGGGGAGGATGTACACACACACACACACACACACACGGATAGCATTGGGTTAATGAGTTTCCATCCTAATCTTTGTTAGGATCTCAATATCTCACAATCTAATAGAGATTCCCCATAAAGTTCACATTTTACTTCGATCAGACTGGAGGTTAATGACCACCACCACCACCACCACATCCCATTCTGCAATTTAACAACACTTGAATATGTGGTTAATATGAGAAAAAGGCCATGACAGGCAGGCTTACTAGTGTCTACCTTAAAATATGGGCTGCAGTTATAGTTTACTAAGCACCTTCAGCACTAAAACTGCTCACACTGTAACGCACTTCAAATACTTGTTTAGGTTGCCTCATCAGTCTTTCCTCGTCTCCTACTAAGTACACGTTTAGCATGAATGCCTAGGCTATACTGTCGCCTCCCTCTGTTGCTGTCTGTATCTTGAACCCTGACATTTTATCGCTCTCACTGAAATCACAGGAGAGATTTCTGAGTCATAGTTTCCTAAAGCTCCACCCCTCTACCTGTCAGGAATGCAGGAAGTATGACAGTCACCTGTTCAGGTGGAAGCGCAGTACAACATTGTGGCAGTGCAGGTGATGCATCTTTGGAACGTCGGAGACTATGGTACAGTGTGATCTTATATAACCTCGGTAGCCAAATAAGAGAGTGACCTAGGGAACATGGCTTCCAGATATTTTTTCCCAGAGGAGACGCTCCTCTCCTGTCCTGTGTGCTGTTATCTCTTCAAGAACCCTGTCCTCCTGTCGTGTAGCCACCGCTTCTGTAAAGCCTGTCTGCACGACTATTGGAAGGGGAAATAAACTTGGGAATGTCCAGTTTGCAGGAGAAGATCATCAAGACACGAGCCTCCGTGTAAGCTGGTTTTAAAGAACATGTGTGAGGCCTTCTTACAGGAGAGAAGAAGTCAGAAAGCGTCTGAGCTGCTCTGCATGGAGAGAACCTCAAGCTCTTCTGTCTGGAGGATAAAAAGCATGTCTGTTTCGTGTGTCAGACTTCCAGAAAACACACAAACCACAAGTTCTGTCCCATAGATGAATCTGCACTCAAGACGGCACTGAAACCCTTAAGGGAGAAGCTGAAGAGCTTTAATGCAGTAAAAGTAACATGTGATAAAACAGCAGAGCACATTAAGAGCCGGGCCCAGACCACAGAAAACAGCAGAGCACATTAAGAGCCAGGCCCAGACCACAGAAAACAGCAGAGCACATTAAGAGCCGGGCCCAGACCACAGAAAACAGCAGAGCACATTAAGAGCCGGGCCCAGACCACAGAAAACAGCAGAGCACATTAAGAGCCAGGCCCAGACCACAGAAAACAGCAGAGCACATTAAGAGCCGGGCCCAGACCACAGAAAACAGCAGAGCACATTAAGAGCCAGGCCCAGACCACAGAAAACAGCAGAGCACATTAAGAGCCAGGCCCAGACCAGAAAGGCTGTCATTCTCTGACCCTGATAACAACATGCATATACACACTTATACACACTTACACACACACTTTCACTGAGGGAGTATCTCCATTCTTTTACAATATTGATACTTCAAGTAATCTGAAGATCTTACCAATGAAAGTATCTGTAACAGTGGAACAGCACAGTTACAGCTGATACCACCTCTGTCTGTAACAGTGGAACAGCACAGTTACAGCTGATACCACCTCTGTCTGTAACAGTGGAACAGCACAGTTACAGCTGATACCACCTCTGTCTGTAACAGTGGAACAGCACAGTTACAGCTGATACCACCTCTGTCTGTAACAGTGGAACAGCACAGTTACAGCTGATACCACCTCTGTCTGTAACAGTAGAACAACACAGTTACAGCTGATACCACCTCTGTCTGTAACAGTGGAACAGCACAGTTACAGCTGATACCACCTCTGTCTGTAACAGTGGAACAACACAGTTACAGCTGATACCACCTCTGTCTGTAACAGTGGAACAACAGGAACGAATAGAGTAAAGATGGGTGACAGGCCGCAGTCGTCTCTTACAATCTGACAGTCTAACCTTCTAACCATGTCTAACATAGTGACAAGTAAACCTTAGCTCACATGGCTCAACACTAACCCAGAGGAGCTTATGGAGAAGTTATTCCCACTGTAAATCTGTAGCTTTTAGCACTCTAGGTAAAACCGTTAAAATAAGACAAATAAAACAAACCGATAGATCTGAAACTGTTTTTAGTTAACCTTTATTTAACCAGGTTAGTCTCGATGGGAAGTATGTCTATTCATTTCAGTCCCTCGCCTCACAAACAAAAATATGGATCAAAGGGGGATTCTCAGTTAGGTGACTTGAGAACAGCCGTGCCCATGCTATAGTGGTGGGATTACTGATGGAGAGACTTAGTACCATGCACTTGTAAACCTTTATTTAACTAGGCAAGTCCGTTAAGAACAAATTCTTATTTACAATGACGGCCTACTCCGGCCAAACCCGGACGACGCTGGGCCAATTATGGGACTCCCAATCACGGCCGGATGTGATGCAGCCTGGATTCTAACCAGGTACTATAGTGACGCCTCTTGCACTGAGATGCAGTGCCTTAGTCCGCTGCACCACTCGGGAGCCCACAGTCACTGATAATATTGCTGGGGTGCTAAAATACACTGAACAAAAATATAAACTCAACATGTAAAGTTTCGGTCCCGTGTTTCATGAGCTGAGTTAAAAGACCCCAGAAATGTTCCATACGCACAAAAAGGTATCAAATGTTGTGCACAAATGTGTTTGAATCCCTGTTAGTGAGCATTCCTCCTTTGCCAAGATAATCCATCCACCTGACAGGTGTGGCATATCAAGAAGCTGATTAAACAGCATGATCATTACACAGGTGCACGTTGTGCTGGGGACAATAAAATATCACTCAAAATGTGCAGTTTTTTCACACAACAAAATGCCACAGATGCCTCAAATTTCGAGGGAGCGTGCAATTGGCATACTGGTTGCAGGAATGTCCACCAAGGCTGTTGCCAGAGAATTTAATCTTCATTTCTCTACCATAAGCCGCCTCCAACGTCGTTTGAGAGAATATGGCAGTACGTCCAACTGGCCTCACAACCGCAGACCACGTGTAACCATGCCAGCACAGGACCTCCACATCTGGCTTCTTCACCTGTTGGATCGTCTGAGACCAGCCACCCGGACAGCTGATGAAACTGAGGAGTATTTCTGTCTGTAATAAAGCCCTTTTGTGGGGAAAAACTCATTCTGATTGGCTGGGCCTACGCCCTCCGAGGCCCATCGATGGCTGTGCCCCTGCCCAGTCATGTGAAATCCATGTATTAGGGTCTAATGAATTTATTTCAATTAACTGATTTCCTTATATGAACTGTAACTCAGTAAAATCGTTGAAATACAGGCATGTTGCGTTTTATATTTTTGTTCAGTAGAGTTTTGCTTCAAGACAAAGCTCTCATTTTAATCAAGCAAATACATTTCGATTCATAAAACTACTTTGTGCGAGTACATATACTGGATAATAATATACTGTAGTGTAAAGCCTTAATACAGTACATATACTGGATAATAATATACTGTAATGTAAAGCCTTAACTTCTTTGGGGTAGGGGGCAGTATTTTCACATCCGGATGAAAAGTGTGCCAAGAGTAAACTGCCTGCTACTCAGGCCCAGATGCTAGGATATGCATATTATTAGTAGATTCAGATAGAAAACACTCTGAAGTTTCTAAAACTGTTTGAAGGATGTCTGTGAATATAACAGAACTCATATGGCAGGCGAAAACCTGAGAAAAAATCCAACCAGGAAGTGGGAAATCTGAGGTTTTTAGTTTTTCAACTCTTTGCTTATCCAAGATACAGTGGAAATGTGGTCATGTTGCACTCCCTAAGGCTTCCACTAGATGTCAACAGTCTTTAGAACCTTATTTGATGCTTCTACTGTGAGGTGGGGCCCGAATGAGGGGGAATAAGTAAGGTCTGCCATGAGCTGAACATGCGCTGACCATGCACGTTCACGTGAGAGTTCCATCGCATTTCTGAAGACAAAGGAATTCTCCGGTTGTAACATTATTGAAGATTTATGTTAAAAACATCCTAAAGATTGATTCTATACTTAGTTTGACATGTTTCTACGGACTGTAATATAACTTTTGCCTGGACTTGCCCGCGCGTCGTGAGTTTAGATTGTGTACTGAACGCGCGAACAACAAGGAGGATTTGGACATAAATGATGGACATTATCAAATAAAACAAACATATATTTTTGGAACTGGGATTCCTGGGAGTGCATTCTGAAGAAGATCAAAGGTAAGTGAATATTTATAAGTTATACGTTTTTTAAATCTGACACAGCGGTTGCATTAAGGAGAAGTGGATCTAAAATTCCATGTATAACACTTGTATTTTCAGCAACATTTATGTTGACTATTTCTGTAAATTGATGTGGCTCTCTGCAACTTCACCGGATGTTTTGGAACTACTGAACATAACGCGCCAATGTAAACTCAGATTTTTGGATATAAATATGAACTTTAGCGAAACAAAACATACATGTATTGTGAAACATGAAGTCCTATGAGTGTCATCTGATGAAGATCATCAAAGGTTAGTGATTAATTTTATCTATATTTCTGCTTTTTGTGACTCCTCTCTTTGGCTGGAAAAATGGCTGTGTTTTTCTGTTCCTTGGCTCTGACCTAACATAATCGTTTGGTTTGCTTTCGTCGTAAAGCCTTTTTGAAATCGGACACTGTGGCTGGATTTACAACAAGTGTATCTTTAAAATGGTGTAAAATACACCTACATACAATTTTAATGATGGGATTTCTGTTGTTTTGAATTTGGCGCCCTGCAGTTTCACTGGCTGTTGACGAAGTGAGACGCTACCGTCCCACATACCCTAGAGAGGTTACTACAGTCCATATACTGGATAATAATATACTGTAAAGCCTTAATACAGTCCATATACTGGATAATAATATACTGTAAAGCCTTAATACAGTACATATACTGGATAATAATATACTGTAATGTAAAGCCTTAATACAGTCCATATAATGGATAATAATATACTGTAAAGCCCTAATACAGTAAATATACTGGATAATAATATACTGTAAAGCCTTAATACAGTAAATATACTGGATAATAATATACTGTAAAGCCTTAATAAAGTCCATATACTGGATAATAATATACTGGATAATAATATACTGTAAAGCCTTCATACAGTACATATACTGGATAATAATATACTGTATAGCATGTATTACTCGGACAGGACAAACCGACTCCAATAAACTGAACCTACATTTTGGCTAAAATAACCATCACTCCATTCAATCAATGCAGACACATAAATTGAGCAGGTAAAACGTAACAGATGAAGTGACGTGGCTCAATAACATCTGCCTCACGTCTAATCAATCACCATTTGAAACATGACATCATCGTTGGCACAACCCCCGAAGCACAGGAACATAATCCAGCTCCATTCAAGCCTCTGTTCCTGCTGCTCCTACTGGTTAATTACCATCAACATGCATCTCTCAGAGACACACAGCGTAGCGGACAGACAGACAGACAGACAGACAGGGACACTGAAAAGGGTTCATTTGTCTCTAGTTCTACTCTAAAAGTCACTCAGAGGGCTATTTGCTTACTAACTTACTGCAGCTCAGCTCACGTAGCATTGCAGCACAGCTCTGTCTGTCTGTCCAGCGGCATCACACCCACGGTAAAGAGTAGGCTGAGATCTGTGCTGTGGGAGCAGTGTGTTACTGTGGAAGGAGTGGGATGTGTGTGTAAAGTCAGAGTGTCGTGCTAGTGCTGGGATGTAATGTAGGTGTGTGCTGTTAGAACAGCAGAGAGTTCCTGTTGTCGGAGGTGAGAGCAGAAAGGGAGCTAAAACAATGCATCGTCATGACGCCAAAACAAATCTGCTTTACATTTAGAAAAGGGCATTATCATTCCTATAAGACTACAACACCAGGAAACAGGCTCTCTCAAACAGCACCACATAAACACTAAACAATCAATAACCCTGATCAATGTCTCCAAATCAACTCCATACAAAACAATCAACAACCCTGATCAATGTCTCCAAATCAACTCCATACAAAACAATCAACAACCCTGATCAATGTCTCCAAATCAACTCCATACAAAACAATCAACAACCCTGATCAATGTCTCCAAATCAACTCCATACAAAACAATCAACAACCCTGATCAATGTCTCCAAATCAACTCCATACAAAACAATCAACAACCCTGATCAATGTCTCCAAATCAACTCCATACAAAACAATCAACAACCCTGATCAATGTCTCCAAATCAACTCCATACAAAACAATCAACAACCCTGATCAATGTCTCCAAATCAACTCCATACAAAACAATCAACAAACCTGATCAATGTCTCCAAATCAACTCCATACAAAACAATCAACAACCCTGATCAATGTCTCCAAATCAACTCCATACAAAACAATCAACAAACCTGATCAATGTCTCCAAATCAACTCCATACTAAACAATCAACAAACCTGATCAATGTCTCCAAATCAACTCCATACAAAACAATCAACAAACCTGATCAATGTCTCCAAATCAACTCCATATAAAACAATCAACAAACCTAGCTTCATATATAAACAGTAAACAAATCCTACAAACAACCTAAAAACCAACTTCACAGTTGTTAGTTAGCTCATTCACAGTGGTTGAAAACACAGACAGAAGTCTGGAAATGTTCACTGCATAGAGTAAGAGGGCAGTGAGAGTCCATCAGCTTACAGTGTCAGTCAATGACAGACCCTATGACACCGACCAACAATAAATTACAGTATATACATCCCCCGCTACCTACCAGTAAGGTCTGCTGCAGTCCCTTGGTTCTCCTCATGGTCTTGATTAGGCGCCAGCCTATCTTTTTGGCGTACCACACTGAGGCCAACATGTCCCCCTCTGGTACGGCTCGCGCTAACACACACACACACACCTCCTGATCGTGGGTCTGTCTGTGGGGACCTGAAAGGGGTCTGTCGAGGAGCAGAGCTCAGGAGATGCTAACTTGTCCCCCTGCGTCGCACAACACAGCCAGCATGACACCGCCAAGCAGTACGCTGAGCCACAAGCCGGAGTGTGTGTATGTGTGTGTGTGTGTGTGTGTGTGTGTGTGTGTGTGTGTGTGTGTGTGTGTGTGTGTGTGTGTGTGTGTGTGTGTGTGTGGCGGGTACGAGATAAGGAACCGCTGCTCTGTCTGCTTCCAGCGGTAGACAGACAGACAGACAGACAGACAGACAGACAGACAGACAGCACACTAAGGGACAGTGATGAGAGACGAGTGGTTGGCATGGGAGGGAGAGAGCAGGTTTAGAGGACTCTAAATTTCCGTCTGCTGAATCATTCACTTAGAGAGAGAGTGGAGGGGGGAGAGGGGAGGGGAGAGCGAGAGAGAGAGGGGGGCGAGAGAGAGAGGGGGGGAGAGAGAGAGAGAGAGAGAGTGGAGGGGGGAGAGAGAGAGAGAGAGAGAGAGCGAGGAGGTGAGAGAGGGAAAGGCAGAGGTGGATCATTTCTCACCGTTGTCTCACTCGTCACCCTCCCTCCTCCCAGCCCCATCACCACATTCTGTCCCTCCTCCCAGCCCCATCACCACATTCTGTCCCTCCTCCCAGCCCCATCACCACATTCTGTCCCTCCTCCCAGCCCCATCACCACATTCTGTCCCTCCTCCCCTCCTCTCAGGCAGGAGAGCCCCTCCACTAAGTTATACTAGAGAGTTCCTCCACTA
Organism: Salvelinus alpinus; assembly: GCF_045679555.1. NCBI lineage: Eukaryota > Metazoa > Chordata > Actinopteri > Salmoniformes > Salmonidae > Salvelinus > Salvelinus alpinus. The sequence continues at coordinate 47,171,649 of NC_092101.1, read as the reverse complement.
AGTCATACTAGAGAGTTCCTCCACTAAGTCATACTAGAGTCCCTCCACTAAGTCATACTAGAGAGTCCCTCCACTAAGTCATACTAGAGAGTCCCTCCACTAAGTCATACTAGAGAGTCCCTCCACTAAGTCATACTAGAGAGTCCCTCCACTACGTCATACTAGAGAGTCCCTCCACTACGTCATACTAGAGAGTCCCTCCACTACGTCATACTAGAGAGCCCCTCCACTAAGTCATACTAGAGAGCCCCTCCACTAAGTCATACTAGAGAGCCCCTCCACTAAGTCATACTAGAGAGCCCCTCCACTAAGTCATACTAGAGAGTCCCTCCACTAAGTCATACTAGAGAGTCCCTCCACTAAGTCATACCAGAGAGTCCCTCCACTAAGTCATACCAGAGAGTCCCTCCACTAAGTCATACTAGAGAGTCCCTCCACTAAGTCATACTAGAGAGTCCCTCCACTAAGTCATACCAGAGAGCCCCTCCACTAAGTCATACCAGAGAGCCCCTCCACTAAGTCATACTAGAGAGTCCCTCCACTAAGTCATACTAGAGAGTCCCTCCACTAAGTCATACTAGAGAGTCCCTCCACTAAGTCATACTAGAGAGTCCCTCCACTAAGTCATACTAGAGAGCCCCTCCATTAAGTCATACCAGAGAGCCCCTCCACTAAGTCATACCAGAGAGCCCCTCCACTAAGTCATACTAGAGAGCCCCTCCACTAAGTCATACTAGAGAGCCCCTCCACTAAGTCATACTAGAGAGTCCCTCCACTAAGTCATACTAGAGAGTCCCTCCACTAAGTCATACTAGAGAGTCCCTCCACTAAGTCATACTAGAGAGCCCCTCCACTAAGTCATACTAGAGAGCCCCTCCACTAAGTCATACTAGAGAGTTCCTCCACTAAGTCATACTAGAGAGTCCCTCCACTAAGTCATACTAGAGAGCCCCTCCACTAAGTCATACTAGAGAGTCCCTCCACTAAGTCATACTAGAGAGTCCCTCCACTAAGTCATACTAGAGAGTCCCTCCACTAAGTCATACTAGAGAGTCCCTCCACTAAGTCATACTAGAGAGTCCCTCCACTAAGTCATACTAGAGAGCCCCTCCACTAAGTCATACTAGAGAGCCCCTCCACTAAGTCATACCAGAGAGCCCCTCCACTAAGTCATACCAGAGAGCCCCTCCACTAAGTCATACTAGAGAGCCCCTCCACTAAGTCATACTAGAGAGCCCCTCCACTAAGTCATACTAGAGAGTCCCTCCACTAAGTCATACTAGAGAGTCCCTCCACTAAGTCATACTAGAGAGCCCCTCCACTAAGTCATACTAGAGAGCCCCTCCACTAAGTCATACTAGAGAGCCCCTCCACTAAGTCATACTAGAGAGTCCCTCCACTAAGTCATACTAGAGTCCCTCCACTAAGTCATACTAGAGAGTCCCTCCACTAAGTCATACTAGAGAGTCCCTCCACTAAGTCATACTAGAGCCCCTCCACTAAGTCATACTAGAGAGTCCCTCCACTAAGTCATACTAGAGAGTCCCTCCACTAAGTCATACTAGAGAGTCCCTCCACTAAGTCATACTAGAGAGTCCCTCCACTAAGTCATACTAGAGAGCCCCTCCACTAAGTCATACTAGAGAGTCCCTCCACTAAGTCATACTAGAGAGCCCCTCCACTAAGTCATACTAGAGAGCCCCTCCACTAAGTCATACTAGAGAGTCCCTCCACTAAGTCATACTAGAGAGCCCCTCCACTAAGTCATACTAGAGAGCCCCTCCACTAAGTCATACTAGAGAGTCCCTCCACTAAGTCATACTAGAGAGTCCCTCCACTAAGTCATACTAGAGAGTCCCTCCGCTAAGTCATACTAGAGAGTCCCTCCACTAAGTCATACTAGAGAGTCCCTCCACTAAGTCATACTAGAGTCCCTCCACTAAGTCATACTAGAGAGTCCCTCCACTAAGTCATACTAGAGTCCCTCCACTAAGTCATACTAGAGAGTCCCTCCACTAAGTCATACTAGAGTCCCTCCACTAAGTCATACTAGAGAGTCCCTCCACTAAGTCATACTAGAGAGCCCCTCCATTAAGTCATACTAGAGAGTCCCTCCACTAAGTCATACTAGAGAGTCCCTCCACTAAGTCATACTAGAGTCCCTCCACTAAGTCATACTAGAGAGTCCCTCCACTAAGTCATACTAGAGAGCCCCTCCACTAAGTCATACTAGAGAGCCCCTCCACTAAGTCATACTAGAGAGCCCCTCCACTAAGTCATACTAGAGAGTCCCTCCACTAAGTCATACTAGAGAGTCCCTCCACTAAGTCATACTAGAGAGTCCCTCCACTAAGTCATACTAGAGAGTCCCTCCACTAAGTCATACTAGAGTCCCTCCACTAAGTCATACTAGACAACAACTTTAGTTAACACACAGAGCTCCACCACAGCAGGCTGAGTTTCCGACCAGCCATTTCACTCGCTCAATCACTCCTTCACTTCCGTCCCTCCATGTCTCTCTCTCAGAGGGCAGAAGGTAACACTTCTCATAGTCTACCCTAATATAGTACATTAGCTTAATGACACAGAGAGGTATTGGCCTGGGATCACTAAGGCTTCATTCACAAAGGCAACCCAATTCAGATATATATGTTTTTCTCACTAATTGCTCTTTTGACCAATCAGATCAGCTCTCAAAAAGATCTGATGTGATTGGTCAAAAGACCAATTAGTGAAAAAACATATCTGAATTAGGCTGCCTGTGTGAACTTTCTCTAGGTGTGTCCACACTGCACCTCAGCCCTGGGATAAGAGATTTTTTCCCGGGGCTAACATAGTATTCACACTTACACATTCTAGTGGGCTAGCACCAACCTTAGCCCAGGGCTAGCTGGTCCTGCTCCGGAGCAGGGTTAACGTCGACTTTACGGGGTTAGCCCCAAAAACACGGTGAAACAGGGTCAAGAACAACGCCCAGAATGCTCACTGTCCAATCACAAAAGCTGCACTCTCACTTAATTCACATATGCGTGTGATGCCTGTAATGTGTTCTGTATGTTATATCGATAAGTAACATTTCCCTGTAATGTGTTCTGTATGTTATATTGATAAGTAACATTTCCCTGTAATGTGTCCTGTATGTTATATTGATAAGTAACATTTCCCTGTAATGTGTTCTGTATGTTATATTGATAAGTAACATTTCCTCCATACATCTGAGGGCAAAAAGCCAAAATTCTTTCAACTGTGCAAAAACATTGGTTGCTATTGCCGAACAAAATGGTGTGCTTTGCAGGCTGGCTAATGTCTTCTCACTCTACAGCTGAAAGGGCAGCAAACCCTCAATTTTCATCTGTTTTCTATTGACATTTAGTTGGATATATCCATGATAATAATATTGTTGTATGATTTGGCCAGGGTCAGAAAAGTTCATGTCTCGTTCGTGCACAGCATTCTCTGTACAGGGGTGAGATAGCATTTAAAAATGAAACACTGTTGCTGAGGTCCGACAAACCATCAGTGTTGGAAATCAAATGCTCGGCTAGAAGTAAGAGCAAATTATGTGGTAATAAATGTCTTATTGTTCATAATGTTGTTCGCGTGTCAGAGATAGAATTTTGGTTGCGTGTCAGATATAGAATGTTGGTTGCGAGTCAGATATAGAATGTTGGTTGCGTGTCAGATATAGAATGTTGGTTGCGTGTCAGATATAGAATGTTGGTTGCGTGTCAGATATAGAATGTTGGTTGCGTGTCAGATATAGAATGTTGGTTGCGTGTCAGATATAGAATGTTGGTTGCGTGTCAGATATAGAATGTTGGTTGCGAGTCAGATATAGAATGTTGGTTGCGAGTCAGATATAGAATCTGGCCCATCTATCCGTATGGCACCAGGCCACCAGGCCCATCTATCTGTACTCTGTATGGCACCAGGCCATACATACATTCACCATTAGCAAATGATCAAATCAAAATGTTATTGGTAACATACACATGGTTAGCAGATGTTATTGGTCACATACACATGGTTAGCAGCTACAAGCCCATCTATCTGTACTCTGTATGGCACCAGGCCACCAGACCCATCTATCTGTATGGCACCAGGCCACCAGGCCCATCTATCTGTATGGCACCAGGCCACCAGGCCCATCTATCTGTATGGCACCAGGCCACCAGGCCCATCTATCTTTATGGCACCAGGCCACCAGGCCCATCTATCTGTATGGCACCAGGCCACCAGGCCCATCTATCTGTATGGCACCAGGCCACCAGGCCCATCTATCTTTATGGCACCAGGCCACCAGGCCCATCTATCTTTATGGCACCAGGCCACCAGGCCCATCTATCTGTATGGCACCAGGCCACCAGGCCCATCTATCTGTACTCTGTATGGCACCAGGCCACCAGGCCCATCTATCTGTACTCTGTATGGCACCAGGCCACCAGGGCCACCAGGACCACCAGGCCCACCAGGCCCACCACTCCCATCACCTTGCCCAGACCTGCATTAAATGGAGCAGTTGAAGAGAACTCATGCAGTTATTGGCCAGAAGGAGCCACTTATCTCAGCATTGACTCTCTGCTCCTACAAACACTAGGTTCACTGGACAGGAGATGGCTACTGAGGGGAACAAAATGAAATCTGACAGGATGGTTGAAACCATAACCATCAGCCAAACATTTTTCAACGGTCTATTTCCCAGAAGGCCGTTTTTCATGACAATAAAGCTTACTTCCTCAATGAAAATGAGCTGAAAACTAAACAAATGTATATGCCAACAGTTGCTGATCAAATCAAAATGTTATTGGTCACATACACATGGTTAGCAGATGTTATTGGTCACATACACATGGTTAGCAGATGTTATTGGTCACATACACATGGTTAGCAGATGTTATTGGTCACATACACATGGTTAGCAGATGTTATTGGTCACATACACATGGTTAGCAGATGTTATTGGTCACATACACATGGTTAGCAGATGTTATTGGTCACATACACATGGTTAGCAGATGTTATTGGTCACATCCACATGGTTAGCAGATGTTATTGGTCACATCCACATGGTTAGCAGATGTTATTGGTCACATACACATGGTTAGCAGATGTTATTGGTCACATACACATGGTTAGCAGATGTTATTGGTCACATACACATGGTTAGCAGATGTTATTGGTCACATACACATGGTTAGCAGATGTTATTGGTCACATACACATGGTTAGCAGATGTTATTGGTCACATACACATGGTTAGCAGATGTTATTGGTCACATACACATGATTAGCAGATGTTATTGGTCACATACACATGGTTAGCAGATGTTATTGGTCACATACACATGGTTAGCAGATGTTATTGGTCACATACACATGATTAGCAGATGTTATTGGTCACATACACATGATTAGCAGATGTTATTGGTCACATACACATGGTTAGCAGATGTTATTGGTCACATACACATGGTTAGCAGATGTTATTGGTCACATCCACATGGTTAGCAGATGTTATTGGTCACATACACATGATTAGCAGATGTTATTGGTCACATACACATGATTAGCAGATGTTATTGGTCACATACACATGATTAGCAGATGTTATTGGTCACATACACATGGTTAGCAGATGTTATTTGCGAGTGTAGTGAGATGACGGTGCATCCATAGCTAACATTCACCATTAGCTCACAGCAGAGCCAGCTACAAGATCACAAAGACACACAAATGAGCCCTTTTGCAATCCAAAAGCCATGACATCCATGTAAACAGAAAAGACAAAACAAAGTTGCTCTAGCCATCTCAAAGCTGGCAAGCTCTCTATGGGTAATGGTGCCACCTAGGGGTGGCAACGTGTTACTGCAACACTGGCAGGAATACTGACAATGTAAGAGCTATAGAAGTGTCATCAACAAATGAAAGAACTAAAAAGCAACAACAAAAAAGCTTGGGTGGCGATGTGGTCAGAATGGGAAGCCATGTGGTCAGAGTGGGAAGCGATGTGGTCAGAGTGGGCAGCCATGTGGTCAGAGTGGGCAGCCATGTGGTCAGAGTGGGCAGCCATGTGGTCAGAGTGGGCAGCCATGTGGTCAGAGTGGGCAGCCATGTGGTCAGAGATGTGGTCAGAGTGGGCAGCGATGTGGTCAGAGTGGGCAGCGATGTGGTCAGAGTGGGCAGCGATGTGGTCAGAGTGGGCAGTGATGTGGTCAGAGTGGGCAGCGATGTGGTCAGAGTGGGCAACGATGTGGTCAGAGTGGGCAGCGATGTGGTCAGAGTGGGCAGCGATGTGGTCAGAGTGGGAAGCGATGTGGTCAGAGTGGGAAGCGATGTGGTCAGAGTGGGCAGCGATGTGGTCAGAGTGGGCAGCGATGTGGTCAGAGTGGGCAGCGATGTGGTCAGAGTGGGCGGCCATGTGGTCAGAGTAGGCAGTGATGTGGTCAGAGTGGGCAGCGATGTGGTCAGAGTGGGAAGCGATGTGGTCAGAATGGGAAGCGATGTGGTCAGAGTGGGCAGCGATGTGGTCAGAGTGGGCAGTGATGTGGTCAGAGTGGGCAGCGATGTGGTCAGAGTGGGAAGCGATGTGGTCAGAGTGGGAAGCGATGTGGTCAGAATGGGAAGCGATGTGGTCAGAGTGGGCAGCGATGTGGTCAGAATGGGAAGCGATGTGGTCATTCCGAGGCGACGTAACGGAGCGTGGCACAGCAGGTGGTTGGGTCAGTTGGTGTTACCTGTAGAAGGGCGTGGTGGGTAGCATACAGCGTAGAGAAGTCAGGAACAGGAACCTCCTCATAGCCTACAGGCGAGCCAGCGTCGAAGATACACTCCAACGACTCTACCTACAGTACAGAGGACAGGGACTCAGCATGTTACTACAAGGTGTACACACACAGCATTTGGAAAGTATTCAGACCCCTTGACTTTCTACACATTTTGTTACGTTACAGCCTTATTCTAAAATGGATTCAATTGTCCCCCCCGCCCCTCAATCTACCCACAATAGCCCATAATGACGAAGCAAAAACAGGTTTTTAGGTTTAAGCTTTCAGACCCTTTATTCAGTACTTTGTTGAAGCACCTTTGGCAGCGATTACAGCCTCGACTCTTCTTGGGTATGACGCTACAAGCTTGGCACACCTGTCTTTTTGGACTTCTGTCAGGTTGGATGGGGAGCGTCGCTGCACAGCTATTTTCAGGTCTCTCCAGCGATGTTCGATTGGGTTGAAGTCCGGGCTCTGGCTGGGCCACTCAGGGACATTCAGAGACTTGTTCCGAATCCACTCCTGCGCTGTCTTGGCTGTGTGCTTAGGGTTGATGTCCTGTTTCGAAGGTGAACCTTCGCCCGTGTCTGAGGTCCTGAGCACTCTGGAGCAGGTTTTCATCAAGGATCTCTCTGTACTTTGCTCCGTTCATCTTTCTCTCGATCCTGACTAGTCTCCCAGTCCCTGCCGCTGAAAAACATCCCCACAGCATGATGCTGCCACCACCATGCATCACTGTAGGGATGGTGCCAGGTTTCCTTCAGACATGAAGCTTTGCATTCAGGCCAAGGTGTTCAATCTTGGTTTCATCAGACCAGAGAATCTTGTTTCTCATAATCAGTCTTTAGGTGCCTTTTAGCAAACTCCAAGCGGGCTGTCATGTGGCTTTTACTGAGGAGTGGCTTCCCCCATTACTCAGTTTGGCCGGGCGGCCAGCTCTTGGAAGAGTCTTGTTGGTTCCAAACTTGTTCCATTTAAGAATGATGGAGGCCACTGTGTTATTGGGGACCTTTAATGCTGCAGAAATTTGTTGGTACCGGTCCCCAGGTCTGTGCCTCGACACAATCCTGTCTCGGAGCTCTACGGACAGTTCCTTTAACCTCATGGCTTGGTTTTTGCTCTGACATCCACTGACAACTGTGGGACCTTATCTAGACAGGTGTGTGCCTTTCCAAATCATGTCCAATCAATTGAATTTACAACAGGGACTCCAGTCAAGTTGTAGTAACATCAAGGATGACCAATGGAAACAGGATGCACATGAGCTCAATTTCAAGTCTCATAGCAAAAGGAATACGTATTTAAATAAGGTATTTTTGTTTTTTGCAAAACTTTCTAAAAATCTGTTTTTGCTTTGTCATGATGGGGTATTGTGATGTCATTATGGGGTATTGTGATGTCATTATGGGGTATTGTGATGTCAATATGGGGTATTGTGATGTCAATATGGGGTATTGTGATGTCATTATGTGGTATTGTGTTTAGATTAATGAGGATATTTTTTTATTTATGTAAATACATTATTTCGGTAAAAAAAAAATTAAAAAGTGCAAAAATTTATAAAAAACAGTTTTTGCTTTGTCATTATGGGGTATTGTGTGTAGGTTGATGAGGGGGAAAAAACTATTTAATCCATTTTAGAATACGTCTAACGTAACAAAATATGGAAAAAGGGGAAGGGGTCTGAATACTTTCCGAATGCACTGTACACACACAACTGAGAGACACTGAAATGTATTCACACGCAGTGATGAGGTAGGATCAGTATAAATCAGATGATATCAGCCAGGATGCTGTCTGCTCAGATGGATACTGTAGCCCCCTCAAACTCTGGACCTCGAAGCCAGTTCCAAATCAAATCAAATTGATCACATACACATATCCACTGCATATGTTATTGTTCCCCTCTAATCAGGCACTGATTAGATCTGGGACACCTGGTGGGTGCAATTAATTATCAGGGGGAACAGAAAACCAGCAGCACCCCGGACCTCGTAGGGTCAGAGTTGAATAACCCTGCTGTAGCCTATACTAGGAACGTAACACTAAGAGAAGCCAAAGTTCCTCCCCTGAAGAGAACGCCAAGCTCACAGAGACCATTTAAACTCCACATAAACACACAGACTGATCTCCATGCAAAAATCCACACACTTGGATTTCTTCAAGATGAACAGAGATGATGCGATGGTTGAATGGAAGAAGACCGTGACAGCATGAAATGGCAGATAAAGCAGCCGCGGTATGAGAGTGAGTGGGAGTCATGGCGATGTAGAGGGCTTTGAAAACAACAGAAACGTGCGACTGTGCAGCCAGCAAGACGAATGTGTGAGCTGTACGTACATCACCAATGGAAATGCACTACGAGTATCCACACATCCTTTACACAACCACTTCCTGATAAAAATGTTAGAGAAACACGTTATATAACAACTTAAGAAACATGTCCAGCAACTATGCCACTACACAGTGAGGGTGAAGTTATATTTGTGAGTGTGGAGAGGTATGACGGTGTGGCGTGTGTCATAAAAGTGTGCGGCTGTGTGTGTGTGTCTAGGTTTGTGTGTGTGTGTGTGTGTGTGTACACTTTATGCTTTTGTGTTTGTGTGCCTGCGTGTTATTCTGGCCAGTACATAAGGTCATGAGGGACAGTGCAGTTGGGTGCAGGCTGGCCCAGCCCCCACAGCCCTGAGGGACCGGAGTCCTGGAGAGAAACAAGATGACTGCTCCATCTGTCAGGGCCTACAGAGCCAAGCAGCCCAATGGGATGCTACTGTGAGGCTACGCAAACACCCCGCACGGGGCACCACCAAAATAACCACACAGAGACACACAGATCACACACTGAACGAACAAACAAAACACTAGTGTCACAACGAATCTTTAAAAAGAGTCAAAGGCATCACTGAAAACTGTACTTGGGTTTAGTCAATTAGCTATATTGCTTAGCTCTAGTAAAGAAGTTGCATTATGTCAATGTTCATTGTCTGTGTCAAAGGCTAAATACAATTCAGAAGGCAGGGTGGAGCTATTGCCATATTGTCTTTACATATCCAACCCTGTCTGAGCTAATACAGGTCCCAAGGTCCTAGAGGTGGTCAATATATGATTGGGCCAAAAAAATAGTTGCAGAGAAGTGGTCCTCCCAACTGCAGTGACAAGAATAATCCACTAGGTGGCGGAATAGAGCCATTATGAACAATGAACATGACATCCAACTAGTTCCATTTAAACTGGTGTACACAAACAAGATTTTGCCCTCGATTAAGCTTTCCCAGGCAAGCTTTTGAGATCAGAGACAAAATCCCTATGTTGTTGCCTTCCTCAGGGCACACGGCCGCCACGGAAGCTCATTAAATGTGAGTGGGTCAGAGACGCAATCTGAAGGCTACTGATCCCGTCTTTGAGCAGTCCCAGACGTCCCGATATGTTATAACATGTTTGATTTTATGGGCACAAAATCTGCAATCCTCTTGTAGTATGAGATGGGCAACGACAAGTTCTGAGAACCGTGATTAACAATAGCCAATGAGAGCTCGCCAGAGAAGAAGCCAGTGGGGTTGATGACGTTCAGCTTCACCCAGACAGAATGTGTAGACTCTCCGAGCAGGAGTAATGCTCACTACTATTATGCGTTTGTAATTGCCTTTAAAAAGGTTCAATATGCTGGAATCACTGTCTAATTTCAGTTTATGTGACAAAACAAGCACTCAGAATGTTGAGAATAATTGTACCATCTAAACCGCTGTGAAATATATTTTCAATAACATTGTATTTTCAGCTGTTTGAAGCTGGTGTACGAAACCGAAAGTAAAAGACGCAAAAAACTAAACGTAAGAACGGGAAGCATAGAAATACTGCTTATCTTAACCGGTGTAAGGTCATAATCGAAGTAAGCATACACCGATTAAAACACCTGATTTTCTGAGTAATCTTTAGAATTATTATGACATGTAAACGGCTTAAATGGGTTTTCCTGGGGAGTATCTGATCGGCACATGTCACATCGCAATCCTTAGCTCTTTTGCGCGTGTGAAGTGACTTTGAAAAAACGAAAAGTATGAATCTTAGAAATAGTTTCCACGAGAAATAAGAATTTGTTCTTAACTGACTTGCCTAGTTAAATAAAGGTTAAATAAAAAAAATATATTAAAAAAAGACAAACTTTATATGTCCAAACTCAGAATAATGGTTGCTGTGGTAGAAGATTAATTTTGATTAGCAATTCTCTGCATTTATCAAAGTCCCATCAGATAGCTTGATTTCAGATGTGTCCATGTAAACAGGATTATTAGGTAAATCGTTATTCTCGCAAAGCATGTCAACGTTTAAATCCAGCTATTATATTAATCAGATTATTCACACTAATCCTATTATTATGTACTGTAACCAGACAGCAGGTATGGAGAATCCTCACGACGCCCCTGTCTGCGCCACATCGTTTAGTGTGCTCACTACAACGTTGGCAAGACAACAAACTACAGGAAAGAAATGGTTCAATGTGAGAGGCTCAGCATTGTTAGGACTTTGAATGTCTTGTTGTGTTCACCCGGCATGACTGTAGCCTGTCTGGCTTGAAGACCGATTGAGAAACATCTGAACTGTTCTTAATGTCACATGATTAGTGAGAATGTCACAATGTACTGCAGCCTACTATGATGGCTTTAGTCCAACCATGTACTTTGCATACAAAATAATCCCATGTACAGTCACATAACCTAAATTATGGTAGTCTCTGATGTAGAACACAGAGACAACACGGCAGCACCATATCTAGTAACAACATGGCAGCACCATACACAAAGACAACACGGTAGAACCATATCTAGAGACAACACGGTAGAACCATATCTAGAGACAACACGGTAGCACCATACACAGAGACAACACGGTAGAACCATACACAGAGACAACACGGTAGCACCATACACAGAGACAACACGGTAGCACCATATCTAGAGACAACACGGTAGCACCATACACAGAGACAACACGGCAGCAACATATCTAGAGACAACACGGTAGCACCATACACAGAGACAACACGGTAGCACCATATCTAGAGACAACACGGTAGCACCATATCTATAAACAACACGGTAGCACCATACACAGAGACAACACGGTAGCACCATACACAGAGACAACACGGTAGCACCATACACAGAGACAACACGGTAGCACCATATCTAGAGACAACACGGCAGCACCATATCTAGAGACAACACGGTAGCACCATACACAGAGACAACACGGTAGCACCATACACAGAGACAACATGGTAGCACCCTATCTATAAACAACATGGCAGCACCATACACAGAGACAACACGGTAGCAACATATCTAGAGACAACACGGCAGCACCATATCGAGAGACAACACGGTAGCACCATACACAGAGACAACACGGTAGCACCATACACAGAGACAACACGGTAGCACCATATCTAGAGACAACACGGCAGCACCATATCTAGAGACAACACGGTAGCACCATACACAGAGACAACACGGTAGCACCATACACAGAGACAACATGGTAGCACCCTATCTATAAACAACATGGCAGCACCATACACAGAGACAACACGGTAGCACCATATCTAGAGACAACACGGTAGCACCATATCTATAAACAACACGGTAGCACCAGACACAGAGACAACACGGTAGCACCATACATAGAGACAACACGGTAGCACCATACATAGAGACAACACGGCAGCACCATATCTATAAACAACATGGCAGCACCATACACAGAGACAACACGGTAGAACCATATCTATAAACAACACGGTAGCACCATATCTATAAACAACAAGGTAGCACCATATCTATAAACAACACGGTAGCACCATACACAGAGACAACACGGTAGCACCATACACAGAGACAACATGGTAGAAACATATCTATAAACAACACGGTAGCTCAATATCTATAAAATACACGGCAGCACCATACACACAGACAACACAGAAGCACCATATCTATAAACAACACAGAAGCACCATATCTATAAACAACACGGTAGAACCATCCACAGAGACAACACGGCAGCACCATACACACAGACAACACGGTAGCATCATACACAGAGAACATGGTAGCACCATATCTAGAAACAACACGGTAGCACCATATCTAGAGACAACACGGCAGCACCATATCTAGAGACAACACGGTAGCACCATATCTAGAGACAACACGGTAGCACCACATCTAGAGACAACACGGTAGCACCATATCTATAAACAACACAGTAGCACCATATCTATAAACAACACGGTAGCACCATATATATAAACAACACGGTAGCACCATATCTATAAACAACACGGTAGCACCATATCTATAAACAACACGGTAGCACCATATCTATAAAAAACAAACACGGTAGCACCATATCTATAAACAACACGGTAGCACCATATCTATAAACAACACGGTAGCACCATATCTATAAACAACACGGTAGCACCATACACAGAGACAACACGGTAGAACCATATCTAGAGACAACATGGCAGCACCATACACAGAGACAACACGGTAGCAACATATCTAGAGACAACACGGCAGCACCATATCGAGAGACAACACGGTAGCACCATACACAGAGACAACACGGTAGCACCATACACAGAGACAACACGGTAGCACCATATCTAGAGACAACACGGCAGCACCATATCTAGAGACAACACGGTAGCACCATACACAGAGACAACACGGTAGCACCATACACAGAGACAACATGGTAGCACCCTATCTATAAACAACATGGCAGCACCATACACAGAGACAACACGGTAGCACCATATCTAGAGACAACACGGTAGCACCATATCTATAAACAACACGGTAGCACCATATCTATAAACAACACGGTAGAACCATATCTAGAGACAACACGGTAGCACCATACACAGAGACAACACGGTAGCACCATATCTAGAGACAACACGGCAGCACCATATCTAGAGACAACACGGTAGCACCATACACAGAGACAACACGGTAGCACCATACACAGAGACAACACGGTAGCACCATATCTAGAGACAACACGGTAGCACCATATCTAGAGACAACACGGTAGCACCATACACAGAGACAACACGGTAGCACCATATCTAGAGACAACACGGTAGCACCATATCTAGAGACAACACGGTAGCACCATACACAGAGACAACACGGTAGCACCATACACAGAGACAACACGGTAGCACCATATCTAGAGACAACACGGTAGCACCATATCTAGAGACAACACGGTAGCACCATATCTAGAGACAACACGGTAGCACCATATCTAGAGACAACACGGTAGCACCATATCTAGAGACAACACGGTAGCACCATATCTATAAACAACACGGTAGCACCATATCTATAGACAACACGGTAGCACCATATCTATAAACAACACGGTAGCACCATATCTATAAACAACACGGTAGAACCATATCTAGAGACAACACGGTAGCACCATATTTATAAACAACAAGGTAGCACCATATCTATAAACAACACGGTAGCACCATATCTATAAACAACACGGTAGCACCATATCTATAAACAACACGGTAGCACCATATCTAGAGACAACACGGTAGCACCATATCTAGAGACAACACGGTAGCACCATATCTAGAGACAACACGGTAGAACCATATCTAGAGACAACACGGTAGAACCACACAGAGACAACACGGTAGCACCATACACAGAGACAACACGGTAGAACCATATCTAGAGACAACATGGCAGCACCATACCTAGAGACAACACGGTAGCACCATACACAGAGACAACACGGTAGCACCATACCTAGAGACAACACGGTAGCACCATATCTACAGACAACATGGCAGCACCATATCTATAAACAACACGGTAGCTCCATACAGTCTATGGTAAAGACACACGCTAGCCAACTGTTTGTGCATATCTCTGGTTCTTACCATGGCTGTCTAGTACCTGAAACCTATGCAAACATTGAGATGTGCAGGCCTTTTGAAACAGTCCTGGAGGAATTTCTCATTCTTCTAATGCTTTGTGTGTGTTGATGCAAGCACTGCAGGGGCTTCCATTATGGTATCGTGTACAAGCGTGTTAAAAGGTAGGTGTATAAATAGGAAAGTTGAAAGCAGATAAAAGATATTTAAAAAATAAGTGGAGGGAGGGAGGGAGGGAAATATATCAACTGTTCACTTTCATGTGCATGCAACCATGTACTGTATATTTGTCTGTGTTAACACCATGTACTGTATGTTTGTCTGTGTTAACATCATGTACTGTATGTTTGTCTGTGTCAACATCATGTACTGTATGTTTGTCTGTGTTAACATCATGTACTGTATGTTTGTCTGTGTTAACACCATGTGCTGTATGTTTGTCTGTGTTAACATCATGTGATGTATGTTTGTCTGTGTTAACATCATGTACTGTATGTTTGTCTGTGTTAACACCATGTACTGTATGTTTGTCTGTGTTAACACCATGTACTGTATGTTTGTCTGTATTAACATCATGTACTGTATGTTTGTCTGTGTCAACATCATGTGCTGTATATTTGTCTGTGTCAACACCATGTGCTGTATATTTGTCTGTGTCAACACCATGTGCTGTATATTTGTCTGTGTCAACATCATGTGCTGTATATTTGTCTGTGTCAACATCATGTGCTGTATATTTGTCTGTGTCAACACCATGTGCTGTATATTTGTCTGTGTTAACACCATGTACTGTATGTTTGTCTGTGTTAACATCATGTACTGTATATTTGTCTGTGTTAACACCATGTACTGTATGTTTGTCTGTGTTAACACCATGTACTGTATAGTTGTCTGTGTTAACATCATGTATCGTATGGTTTGTCTTCAGATGGAAAATGTTTGTTAGTTACATATTCTGACAAGTGGCCTGGTTTATGTAGCTTTTGAGGAAAGACTTGCGGTGTCCTACCTTCATAGGGGAGATGTGTGCGTGGGAGACATATCCATGGACGTTCTCTATCTGAGACAGGTTTTTCTCTGCTACCTGGACCAGCTCTGGTCGTCCCTCCCCCCTGCCCTCTCTCTCTCCCCTGCCGTGGTGGCTCCCGTCCAGGGTTCCTCCTCCATGGTGGCTGCGGAGGGTCCCGTGGTGGCTCCCGTCCAGGGTTCCTCCTCCATGGTGGCTGCGGAGGGTCCCGTGGTGGCTCCCTGGCAGCTCCCGCTCTCTGCCTCTCTCCTCCAGGCTGGGGTAGGGGTGCTGGGGACAGGCCTGAGACTGACCCTGGTCCTGCTGGGGGGTAGAACCATCCTCATCCTGAATCCTGTACTTCTGTAGAGGGAAGAGGGAGGGGGGGAGAAAGAGTGGGGGGGGAGAGAGAGTGGGGGGAGGAGAAAAAGAGAGAGGTTTCTGTTAGTTTTGAGGTCACGGTGGAAGAGGACTCAACTCTTCTAAATGGGCTTAGTGTCACTCAGAGAGAACTGTTCTGAAGACCAAACAGACTGTGTGCCATCACACTGTGTGTGCTTGCACGTGCGTGGGTGTGTGTGTGCTTGCGTGTGTGTGTTTAGCTGTAGATCAGCCCAGGTGTAGGCCCGGCGTGGAACTAATAGCTTTAGGAGTGCGTCCCATTGTTCCATGATGATATAGCCACAATAAATAACAATAACATAATGTTGCTGAGACATACACAGCATGATCACATCTCTCTTCCACTGTGACTCCTGCCTCTGACTATGACAGCACAGACCCACCCAATCAACCAGCAGAGCACTGCTACGGGGCTGGACGTCAGGACGTTGTTAATCTGGGCCACTAGCAGAGCACTGCACCGGGGCTGGACGTCAGGACGTTGTTAATCTGGGCCACTAGCAGAGCACTGCACCGGGGCTGGACGTCAGGACGTTGTTAATCTGGGCCACTAGCAGAGCACTGCACCGGGGCTGGACGTCAGGACGTTGTTAATCTGGGCCACTAGCAGAGCACTGCACCGGGGCTGGACGTCAGGACGTTGTTAATCTGGGCCACTAGCAGAGCACTGCTACGGGGCTGGACGTCAGGACGTTGTTAATCTGGGCCACTAGCAGAGCACTGCTACGGGGCTGGACGTCAGGACGTTGTTAATCTGGGCCACTAGCAGAGCACTGCTACGGGGCTGGACGTCAGGACGTTGTTAATCTGGGCCACTAGCAGAGCACTGCTACGGGGCTGGACGTCAGGACGTTGTTAATCTGGGCCACTAGCAGAGCACTGGTACGGGGCTGGACGTCAGGACGTTGTTAATCTGGGCCACTAGCAGAGCACTGCTACGGGGCTGGACGTCAGGACGTTGTTAATCTGGGCCACTAGCAGAGCACTGCTACGGGGCTGGACGTCAGGACGTTGTTAATCTGGGCCACTAGCAGAGCACTGCTACGGGGCTGGACGTCAGGACGTTGTTAATCTGGGCCACTAGCAGAGCACTGCTACGGGGCTGGACGTCAGGACGTTGTTAATCTGGGCCACTAGCAGAGCACTGCTACGGGGCTGGACGTCAGGACGTTGTTAATCTGGGCCACTAGCAGAGCACTGCTACGGGGCTGGACGTCAGGACGTTGTTAATCTGGGCCACTAGCAGAGCACTGCTACGGGGCTGGACGTCAGGACGTTGTTAATCTGGGCCACTAGCAGAGCACTGCTACGGGGCTGGACGTCAGGACGTTGTTAATCTGGGCCACTAGCAGAGCACTGCTACGGGGCTGGACGTCAGGACGTTGTTAATTTGGGCCACTAGCAGACAGGTTATGGTACTAATTCAGACCAGATGATTGGACTCTATCCGGGGCAATCAGTGACATTAACCAATCAATGAACTACCAGGGGGAAACAAACAATATTGCAATTCTTGAGGCAGTGGTTTGAAGTGCTCTACTTTGGGAGTGTACTGGACTAGACTGGTTTGAAGAGCCCTGGCCTCCTTTGGGAGTGTACTGGTTTGAAGAGCCCTGGCTTGCTTTGGGAGTGGACTGGACTGGTTTGAAGAGCCCTGGCTTGCTTTGGGAGTGGACTGGACTGGTTTGAAGAGCCCTGGCCTCCTTTGGGAGTGTACTGGACTGGTTTGAAGAGACCTGGCCTCCTTTGGGAGTGTACTGGTTTGAAGAGCCCTGGCCTCCTTTGGGAGTGTACTGGTTTGAAGAGCCCTGGCTTGCTTTGGGACTGGACTGGTTTGAAGAGCCCTGGCTTGCTTTGGGAGTGGACTGGACTGGTTTGAAGAGCCCTGGCTTGCTTTGGGAGTGGACTGGACTGGTTTGAAGAGTCCTGGCCTCCTTTGGGAGTGTACTGGTTTGAAGAGCCCTGGCTTGCTTTGGGAGTGGACTGGACTGGTTTGAAGAGCCCTGGCCTCCTTTGGGAGTGTACTGGTTTGAAGAGCCCTGGCTTGCTTTGGGAGTGGACTGGACTGGTATGAAGAGCCCTGGCTTGCTTTGGGAGTGTACTGGTTTGAAGAGCCCTGGCTTGCTTTGGGAGTGGACTGGACTGGTTTGAAGAGCCCTGGCTTGCTTTGGGAGTGGACTGGAAGAGCTTCCGCATCACTTAAGGCATTTAGCTGAAAGAGAAAGAAGGAAGTATTCTAACTCCTGTCTAACGTATATGAGTCTGCAGGCAGGCGTAGCTGAATGAGGACACTGGCTGTCCCCAAGGAGAGAAGAGAGAATATGAGCGCAAAGAGAGAGGGAGAAAGAGGGAGAAAGAAGGAGAAAAGAGAGAAAAGGTGGAAATGGAGAAAAAAAACATGAGTGGAGAGAGGGAGAATAGAGAAGAAGAGAGGAGGACCTCCCTAAATAAACCTGATGATACAGGTACTGTAGGTGTGTCCTAACTCTCTCTCTCTCTCATCACACTGACACCAATTTGCAAAACTCTCCAGTGAAACCAGGCTGGGGAGGGTACTGGTGTTGGGCTGCTCAACACACACTAACATTTTTCAACATCCCTGCTTTACATACATCTTTTAACACCTTGGAAAATCATGTGAACAATGCTCCAGGAACAATAGAAGAAGCAGCAACTCGTGACACACATACGGTCTAATCCAGTCAGTTTACAGCTGCTGTGCCAACTCAGCTGCCAGCCTCAGGGCGTATATGCCATCCCATCCCTCATCACCGGCCATAGTTTGTCCACTGTCTGACCTTTAACCTCCTGACCCCCTCAGAAGGCGGCTCTGGCTTCTTGAGGGTCAAGGGGTCAGCAGAGGGCGATCAACACCATCTGTGCTAGACCGACCACAGTCATAGAGACACAGTTACTGTACCAATTATCTGCGCACAATCAGACCTCTTTTGACCCAAAAAATAATAATAAATTAAAGACAACCTTCCGCAGTAAGTAGAAGTATTGTGTGGGATTAGCTCCCTGTGTCGACCCGATACAGTTTCCTCTTCTCCCGGTCTTGGAAATCACACAAATAAGACACTAATCGGGTTTAGAGCAGAGGCCCTCATGTGTTCACACACACCACAAAGACACAATACAGCCAGGTCTGTAGTCTGTAGTTCTGTATGCCTGTAGGCCTGTCTGTAGTTCTATATGCCTGTAGTTCTGTCTGTAGTTCTGTATGCCTGTAGGTCTGTCTGTAGTTCTGTATGCCTGTAGGTCTGTCTGTAGTTCTGTATGCCTGTAGGTCTGTCTGTAGTTCTATATGCCTGTAGGTCTGTCTGTAGTTCTATATGCCTGTAGGTCTGTCTGTAGTTCTATATGCCTGTGGGTCTGTAGGTCTAATGGGAATGTGTCTGTGCAGCTGAGCTGTATACATTCAAAGTCTCTTGCTCATAGGGTATGCTTCATCTTCATAACAGACAGACTGGTCCTAGTAGCTTTGAGATATACTTTTATTTTGGTTAGATTTCATGACAGGTTTTAGACTGTACCTCTGTGTGAGTGTGTGTTCAAGCATGAGCCCATGTGTGTGTGTCCCTCTCTCACGGACTAGTGTTACCTCAATGGGTCATTTCAGAATGCTCATGCTCAAGGCTGGGATGAGATGAGATGGTGAAAGGGTAACTAGTCAGTTGTACAACTGAATGCCTTCAACTGAAATGCGTCTTCCTCATTTAACCCAACCCCTCTGAATCAGAGAGGTGCGTGGAGTTGTCTTAAATCGACCTCAACGGCTTCGGCGCCCGGGGAACAGTGGGTTAACTTCTTGTGGATAGGGGGCAGCATTTTCACGTTTGGATGAAAAGTGTGCCCAGAGTAAACTGCCTCCTACTCAGTCCCAGATGCTAATATATGCATATTATTATTGGATAGAAAATACTCTGAAGTTTCTAAAACTGTTTGAATCATGTCTGTGACTATAACATTTACATTTAAGTCATTTAGCAGACGCTCTTATCCAGAGCGACTAACTTATTTGGCAGGCAAAACCCTGAGGACAAACCATTCAGATTTTTTTTTTTTGAGGTCACTCTCTTTTCAATGGGTTTTCATTGGGAATCCAGATTTCTAAAGGGACCTTCCTGCAGTTCCTATCGCTTCCACTTGATGTCAACAGTCTTTAGAAATTGGTTGAGGTTTTTCCTTTGAGAAATGAAGAAGTAGCCATGTTCAGAATGAGGCTCCAGTGAAGTGTACTGTTGTTAGAGGTGCGTGACCAGAAAGCATACTCCACATTGTTTTCCTCCGGTATTGAACACAGATCATCCCGTCTTCAATTTTATCGATTATTTACGTTAAAAAATACCTAAAGTTGTATAAGTAGTTTGAAAAGTTTGGACAAAGCTTACAGGTAACTTTTGAGATATTTTGTAGTCACGTTGTGCAAGTTGGAACCGGTATTTTTCTGGATCAAACGCGCCAAATAAATGGACATTTTGGATATATATCAACGGAATTAATCGAACAAAAGGACCATTTGTGATGTTTATGGGACATATTGGAGTGCCAAAAGAAGAAGCTCGTCAAAGGTAAGGCATGAATTATATCTTTATTTCTGCGTTTTGTGTCGCGCCGGGAGGGTTGAAATATGATGGTCTGTGTTTGTTTGCTGGGGTGCTATCCTCAGATAACAGCATTGTTTGCTTTCGCCGTAAAGCATTTCTGAAATCTGACACGTTGGCTGGATTCACAACAAGTGTAGCTTTAATTTGGTATATTGAATGTGTGATTTCATGAAAGTTACATTTTTATAGTAATTTATTTGAATTTGGCGCTCTGCATGTTCACTGGATGTTGGCCAGGTGGGACGCTACCGTCCCACATATCCCAGAGAGGTTAACTGCCTTGTAAAAGTCTGTCGTTCTGCCCCTGAACCTTGTCAGCTCGGTGATTCGATCCAGCAACCTTTCGGTTACTGGCCCAACGCTCTAACCACTAGGCTAGGAGATAGGATGGGATGGGATGGAATGCTCTCACGGTTCTACTCACCAGGGGAGCTAGCGGTTATCGATTCAGCTCACACTGCCTGCCATAGGCAGGCACCCCACCTCTTTAAGGAATACCTAGGATAGGATAAAGTAATCCTTCTAACCCCCCCCCCCTTAAAAGAGTTAGATGCACTATTGTAAAGTGGTTGTTCCACTGGATATCATAAGGTGAATGCACCAATTTGTAAGTCGCTCTGGATAAGAGCGTCTGCTAAATGCCTTAAATGTAAATGTAATAGGCCTATACCAACTGTCTGATGACTGAATGAACAGACGAATGAATGAGTTGCAAACTGTGCTCACTTAAAAAGTGGAACTGACAGCATTTTAGCAACATGAAATCTTATTAAAATCTGTTCATATACACCCCAGGAAGAATTCCACTTTTTTTTTTAAACATTTTCTGACAAGCGAGCCCTTAGATATGGTCATTTTCACGTGTTCATAAATTCTTAAGAGTGTTTGGGAATTACGTATCGTCAGGCATTTGTGATAATTCTATGGAAATATAGAGTGGGAAAGCGGCCGTGCGTTTGGACAAGGTTTTATTTACACTGCGGTAAATAAAACATCTCTCTCGTCCAGGACCGGAGTCTACACAGACTGGTGCGCCATAGCCAATCAGAGCTACAGTAGGCCTTAATGCAAACAAGCCATTTGCCACACAAGCCTGCCATCATTCACTTTGAACTGGACTGTGTGTTTACAGGGAGTTGGAATAGTGTGACTTCTGGATAATTTGAACGCATTCGCAACAAAATACACCTGAATGGATTTCATGCAAATATCCCAGGAGTCGTCTTACATCTGGGAATGTTACAGTCCTAATGATCAAACAACCATGAAAAGGTAGGCTCTCTCTCTCCCTCAGTTATGCACGTCAACAACAAGATCAACAACTAATGCTAGCCGGAGCAAGATGTGCTAAAATCTAACGAAGGAACATTAGATAAACCCTCTCAAACTTTTTCAGATAGTTGGACGTCAAAATTGCACTGACAAACGATGGGGAAATGTAGCCTACTGGTCTGCAGCTTGCCTGCCAATGCATGCTTGTCCCAACCAAGCACCCAAGCTAACTGGCTAAAATTGGCTAGCTTGCTAGCTAGCTTCTTCCACACACAAATGAGAAAACTTTGATTATTGTACTGGCCGTAGCAGAGCTGGTTAGGCTGTTTACAGGTTATCCAGAGAGTTTGTGACTAACTATTACTTTCTTTGGCCTACATTTACTGACACCGGTCATATTCAGCAGGTAAATTCATCAGTTACACACAGACGAGAGTGCTCCGAAATCAGAGTAGCTAGCTAGATATCCAGTTTGCTAGCATCTCTTGCATTTGCAAATTCACTCTGGCTAACAGTAGATGAAGTTCTTGCTAGCTAACCAAATGACACCTGCATCTCTAGCTGTGTATAGCCACCGAAAACAATATGAGGGGAAAAAGTCAGTCACTCACCCACTCCTCCAATGATATGACATCCTCCTAGCAGCTAGCTAGCTAACTAACGTTAGGCTCTGTGTTTTTAGCTGTGTGACATAAATATACTGAACAAAAATATGAAACGCAACATGCAACAATTTCAACCATTTTACTGAGTTACAGTTCATATAAGGAAATCAGGCAATTTAAATAAATGCATTATTTCACATGACTAGGCAGGGGAGCAGCTATGGGTGGGCCTGGGAGGGCGTAGGACCACCCATTTGGGAGCCAGGCCCACTCACTGGGGAGCCGGGCCCAGCCAATCAGAATAGGTTTTTCCCCACAAAGAGCTTTATTACAGACAGAAATACACCTCAGTTTCATAAGCTGTCCGGGTGGCTGGTCTCAGACAATCCCGCAGGTGAAGAAGCAGGATGTGGTTGTCCTAAGCTGGTGTGGTTACACGTGGGCTACAGTTGTGATGTTAGTTGGACGTACAGCCAAATTCTCTAAAACGACTTATGGTATAAAAAAAATGAACATAAAATTATCTGGTAACAGCTCTTGTAGACATTCCTGCAGTCAGCATGCCAATTGCACACTCCCTCAAAACTTGAGACTTCTGTGGCATTGTGTTGTGTGAAAAAAAACTGTACATTTTAGAGAGTGATCTTTTATTGTCCACAGCACAAGGTGCACTTGTTTAACGATCCTGCTGTTTTAATCAGCTTCTTGATATGCCACACCTGTCAGGTGGATGTATTATCTTGGCAAAGGAGGAATGCTGACTAACAGGGATGTAAACACATTTGTGCACAAAATTTGAGAGAACATGTCTGGGATCTTTAATTTCAGCACATGAAACATGCGATCAAAACTTTACATGTTGCCTTTCTATTTTTGTTTGCGAATAAACACGCCCATTAGCCACGTTATGACTGATGTGTGATCGTTGCCCTTGCTAGTCTGACTGTATTGACATTCCCAGCCTTAGTTACATTCGCCTGTTTATGTCCAAAAATATTGAGTCCTTGATACTAAAACAATGCAAAACGAATGGAGGCAGCAAACAATGTACCAAGCCAGCTGTGATTTACAACCTGATCTCAATATCTTTGGGGACAACCAAGACATGTATTGGTGAATTATATTAATCATTGAACTGCATCCATCTATTCTGCCAACAATGCCTTAGTTTACGTCATGGGACGTTGACTCACATAAGAACCTATTTTTAAACCACTTAGAAAGTTGGTTTTAAAGCATAAACTGGGAACTTTATATTTTTGAGTGATATGATTGTCTGTTTGATATCTGCAAGGAAGATAAAAGGCTGTCAGTTCCACTTTAAATAAGAGAGAAAAAAGACTGCACTCAAAACAAACCTGACGAGTCATTTAGACACATCAAACGGAATGAAATATACATTCATGTATGTCTTTAACTGAGATATATATATTAATGTATGGTATGAATCTATTCGGAAAGTATTCAGACCCCTTGACTTTTTCCACGTTTTTGTTACTTTTTTTTCTTCATCAATCTACACACAATACCCCATAATGATAAAACACAAACAGATTTTTCAAAATGTTTGCAAATTAAAAATTAAAAAACAATATCACAATTACAGAATTATTCAGACCCTTTATTCAGTACTTTGTTGAAGCACCTTTGGCAGCGATTACAGCCTTGAGTCTTCTTGGGTATAACGCTACAAGCTTGGCACACCTGTATTTGGGGAGTTTCTCCCCATTCTTCTCTGCAGATACTCTCAAACTTTCAGGTTGGATGGGGAGCGTTGCAGCACTTTGCTCTCTGTACTTTGCTCCGTTCATCTTTCCCTCAATCTTGACTTGTCTCGCAGTCCTTGCCGCTGAAAAACATCCCCACAGCATAGGGATGGTGCCAGGTTTCCTCCAGACGTGACACTTGGCATTCAGGCCAAAGAGCTCAATCTTGGTTTCATCAGACCAGAGAATCATGTTTCTCATGGTCTGAGAGTCTTTAGGGGCCTTTTGACAAACTCCAAGCGGGCTGTCATGTGCCTTTTACTGAGGAGTGGCTTCCGTCTGGCCACTTTCCCATAAAGGCCTGATTGGTGGAGTGCTGCAGAGATGGTTGTACTTCTGGAAGGTTCTCCCATCTCCACAGAGGAACTCTGGAGCTCTGTCAGAGTGACCATCAGGTTTCTTGGTCACCTCCCTGACCAAGGCCCTTCTCCCCCGATTGCTCAGTTTGGCCGGGCTGCCAGCTCTAGGAAGAGTCTTGGTGGTTCCAAACTTCTTCCACTTAAGAATGATGGAGGCCACTGTTATTGGGGACCTTCAATCCTGCAGACGTTTTTTGTCACCCTTCCCCAGATCTGTGCTTCGACACAATCCCATCTCCGAGCGCTACAGACAATTCCTTCGACCTCATGGGTTGGTTTTTGCTCTGACATGCACTGTCAACTGTGGGACCTTATATAGACAGGCATGTGCCTTTCCAAATCATGTCCAATCAATTGAATTTACGACAGGTGGACTCCAATCAAGTTGTAGAAACATCAAGGATGATCAATGGAAACAGGATGCACCTGAGCTCAATTTCAAGTCTCATAGCAAAGGGTATTATGTAAATACGTGTTCAGTTTTTTATTTTTAATACATTTGCAAATAAATCGAAAAACCAGTTTTTTCTTTGTCATTATGGGGTATTGTGTGTAGATTGATGGGGAAAACCTATCTAATCCATTTTAGAATAAGGCTGTAACGTAACAAAATGTGGAAAAAGTCAAGGGGTCTGAATACTTTCCAAATGCACTGTATGTCTTTAACTGAAATATACTATATATATATATATATATATATATTAATGTATGTTATGAATGTACTGTACGTCTTTCAGAGATTTCATTGACAGAATTTTGAATTTCTGGGCCTTGATGATTTTTTACCTGAACAGGGAGTCCCTCATCACCACCACTATTATGCTAGAGATGTCTACATACATACCTATGTACCGTACAGGTCCCCGAGCATGAGTGTGCTTTGGCAGCGTGGGACAACCAGCCATGTGGCATCCTGTCAAACAGCTAACCAACCACCCACTCAGATGCTCTCAGGTTGTAGCTTTAGTAAACATTGACACCGACTAACTAAGCTGTGAGCGGGCTACAAAACAGACATACCATTTCTATTCTGTCCTTTGTGAGTCTGACTGGGTTTGTGTTGGCCGTGACCGGCTTATGCCACTGTGTGTGAGGCTATGGAAAGAAATTAGGCAGGGTTAGTGAGTGAGTGTGAGAGAGAGAGAGACAGCTGAGGGGGGCATCCCATATCCAGGATGGTACAGAAGCTCTCTTTTCTCCTTCAATCTCCAATCACAGCCCAAACCGTCCATCCCAGTCCTGGCCCAATGACTCACAACCTCACACATCATGTCTGCTACACTTTACTGCATGTCCTACACTTTACTGCATATCCTACACTTTACTGCATGTCCTACACTTTACTGCATGTCCTACACTTTACTGCATGACACTGATTTACATAATAGCCTGAGCCTCCCAGTCAAACATGGGTGTATGACTTGTGTACAACCATGGCCAGTATACAACACCAGATCTCAACCTACAGTACAAGCGAGTGACAGAAAACCAGAGGAAGGAGTGAGATGTAAGGTATGAGGGGAGAGGAGAAAAAGTGAAGATGGATAGAGAAAGAGAAGAAGATGAGAGGATGAGCAGCATCTGGTGTGGGGCTAATTACGGAAGCCCAGAGGCCAAAAGAGCAGTGCTCCCAGTCAGCCAATCAGTCAGTCAGTCAGTCAGTCCCTCCAAATGTGACAGCTCAGCTGCATTGAACCACAGCTGTTTGATGTGGGTTAAAGATTGCCTGGGCAGTCAGAGTACTCAATATACAGGTAACTGCCAGAATAAAGGAAACACTTGCGTAACTGAGGGACAGAAAGTACATTGCAAGCAGGTTCTTTCTCACAGGTTTGGTTCTTGAGTTAATTAAGCAATTAACATTGCATTGGTTCATTTACAGATGTAGGATCTTAATTTGATCACCCAGTTGCAGAACTGTCTTGCAATGCAGTAAATTTAAAACTTGCAGGGTGGGTTGCACCAACATGGTTTAAATTATTCAAGGATTAGAGCAATCTAGGTTTTGTAAATCTAGGTTTAGAATTAAACCCGAGATGTGTTGCACCACTTCATTTAGAATCTGGATCAGTGAATCCAGGATTGACAGTTTTAAACTATGATTAGTGACACGGAAGGGGGGGGGGGCACTTCAGACCGGAAGGGGGGGGGGGGGGGGGGGGCACTTCAGACGGGAAGGGGGGGCCACTTCAGACGGGAAGGGGGGGGCCACTTCAGACCGGAAGGGGGGGGCACTTCAGACGGGAAGGGGGGGCCACTTCAGACCGGAAGGGGGGGGGGGGGCACTTCAGACGGGAAGGGGGGGGGGGGGGCACTTCAGACGGGAAGGGGGGGGCCACTGCGGGCTGATTCCCCAGTAGTTTGACCCTCTCCTGAACCCCTACGAAGACGACGGACAACTCGACCCACCAATATTCAGTAAGCATAAATAACTGGTCGACATCAAGGACTATAACGCACGTTAAAACTAACATGAATTGCTACTTCACTACAGTGTTTCCGTCATCAGTCCCGCTTCAGCATGTTGCGTAACACCATCATTCGTACCAAGGCTGGGCATTTCATAAACCCCAATTAAATAGCTGTTCCTTTCCTTTAGTTGAGCTTACACCCTGTTGCCGTGGAGAAACAGCATCGCCTGGATCTTGCACCAGCAGAACAACACCAGAGAGGCCAAGCAAACGCCCCAGAACTGATATGACCCAGCGCATATTGATGTTTTGGAGGCTGGAAAGAGAAAAATCTACTGCAGATTGAGGTCTTGAATTTACAAAGAGAGATACTGTAAAATTCAGAAACAGAAACTCCTTCGGGGAAACAAATGCCCACTGTGTAAAGAATGCTGATCTTTTTATTTATTAAAACAATTATTTATTAAAACAATGCTTTCCCTAGCAATTTGGTGTCCTCCAGTCTTGTCCCCACTCTTATGTTCTGGTGCTTCCAGTTCCACCCGGTATGGTACTGAGAATAACAATGTCTTAATAATGCATGTTAATACAGAAAGACCTACTTAGGAATTGTGTCTATCAAAATATAATATTGCTTTTTACATGTTACCAGTGTTACATTATTTACACCTCAGTCTGCAAAATGGTTCTCAATCAAGGTTCTCCTCACAGCATTCCCATTCGCAGCATGTTGCCCCTGGCCATCTTCATCCCCCTCAGGAAAGACCTCCTCAGGTAAGACCTCCTCAGGTAAGACCTCCTCAGGTAAGACCTCCTCAGGTAAGACCTCCTCAGGTAAGACCTCCTCAGGTAAGACCTCCTCAGGTAAGACCTCCTCAGGTAAGACCTCCTCAGGTAAGACCTCCTCAGGTAAGACCTCCTCAGGTAAGACCTCCTCAGGTAGCTCTTCTCCTTGTCTCCTGCCAAGGTTATACAGAACTGCCACTGCAATAATGATGTCAGTGTAGTGTCCATCTTCGTGCAGAGCCCCTCCTGTAAGCACAGAAATCTTGAGCTCTCTCAGAGATCTCTTGTCAGGATATGAGAGGTGGTGTATTCTCTCTCTGAGATCTCGTCAGGATATTAGGTGGTGTATTCTCTCTGAGATCTCTTGTCGGGATATGAGAGGTGGTGTTCTCTCTCGGAGATCTCTTGTCAGGATATGAGAGGTGGTGTATTCTCTCTCTCTGAGATCTCGTCAGGATATGAGAGGTGGTATATTCTCTCTCTGAGATCTCTCGTCAGGATATGAGGTGGTGTTCTCTCTCTCTCTTCAGGTGTCTGAGGGTTTAAAAGCGGAGTCATAAGGTACCCACGACAGGCATATCCATTGTCACCTAGAAGGTGGCCTTCATATGCCCCTCTTTCCAGCATTGCACACAGATGACTATTGTCAAAGATACTGATGCCATGGGTGGATCCTGGCCATCTAGCTAGGATGTTGGTGAGCTGACTGTCGTCATCACTGACAGCCTGCACGTTGATGGACCAGTAAGCTTTCTGATTACGGAATAGTTCTCCATTCAACGCCACCAGAGTTGGGAATGAGAACGTGTGTACAGTCTATCGCCCCTAGTACACCTGGAAATATAGCTCTCCTGTAAAATCCAGCTGACAGTTCCGCTGTAGGATTGAATGTACTGATTCTTCAGACCCGAACAAAAGCACTGGACACTCTGGCTAGAATCCTGCAGACGGTTTTACTCGTGGAGTCCAAAAAGGTCCCCAACCACCATCTGGAAACATCCAGTTACTTAGAACCGTAGGGTCACCAAGAGCTGCAGTAGTGGGGGTACAGCCTCGTTAATATCACTCCCATACTTCATGGTTGGTCCAACCTTTCTTTCCAACCGGTTTCTAATTTTGTTCTCTGAGGAACTCTGTCGTTCTGGTCTCTCCACAGAAGATTTGCTGCCATTTAGTCAGTTAAACCACATCAAGTGGCAGTTTGGAGATTAATCTCCAATCTAAGTTTATATAAAAAAATATATATAATAATAATTGCAACAGGCTTCAAATTTACCTAGGTTAAAAGTAAAAACTAAATATAGATCAGATGAAGAATTAAATTAAAACTAGGTTTAACATTTGGTGCAACATGATTAACAGATAAACCTTGATTTAACCCAGGTTAAGAGGTTATCCATGTTGGTGCAACCTAGCCGTAGTATATTTGAAGTTTAAAAAGCCTTCTGAAGTTTGTAATTCCCACTTTGAAATTACAGACTTTATTTTCCCTTATGAAAAATGTATCACCAACTCCTTCAAAAATGTCCATTAATTATAATTCAAATGTCCTGTTGCAAACTGGCTCAAATTAAGATCCAACATCTTTATCAAAATGCTTGCCCATTATTTTGTCTAGAAGAGGAGATCTAAAAGAACACAGAGGGTTTAATGTGTGTTTCTCTCAGTCACCAGATCTCAACCCAATTGAACACCTATGGAAGATTCTGGAGCGGCGCCTGAGACAGCGTTTGTGGGAGATTCTGGATAACCAATACGCCATCCCAGTCTGACCTTTAACCCAATACGCCATCCCAGCCTGACCTTTAACCCAATACGCCATCCCAGTCTGACCTTTAACCCAATACGCCATCCCAGCCTGACCTTTAACCCAATACGCCATCCCAGTCTGACCTTTAACCCAATACGCCATCCCAGCCTGACCTTTAACCCAATACGCCATCCCAGTCTGACCTTTAACCCAATACGCCATCCCAGCCTGACCTGAACCCAATACGCCATCCCAACCTGACCTTTAACCCAATACGCCATCCCAGCCTGACCTTTAACCCAATACGCCATCCCAGCCTGACCTTAACCCAATACGCCATCCCAGCCTGACCTTTAACCCAATACACCATCCCAGCCTTTAACCCTATAAAATCACCAGTCCGCTGTATTAGCCTACCTTCCTACTAACACTTCTAACACACTTTTCACATAGCAGGATTTACGGTATGTTGCCTGTACGATTTACGGTGTGTTGCCTGTACGATTTACGGTGTGTTGCCAGCAGGATTTACGGTGTGTTGCCTGTAGGATTTACGGTATGTTGCCTGTAGGATTCACGGTAAGTTAATGTGTAAAAGAAAAGAAAATGCTTCCATGACCCTTTTTTGATCATGTTCACCCCTGCTTAGATTTTTTTCAAATTGTATTGTGTTTCAAAGTGGGATTAAAATGGATTTAATGGGCATTTTTTGGTCAACTATTTACACAAAATACTCTAAAGGCAAAGTGGAAGCTGTGAGTCTTCTTGGGTATGTATCTAAGAGCGTTGGATTTTGCAATATTTGCCCATTATTCTTTTCAAAGCTCTTTAAGCTCTGTCAATGTCTTGGAGATCATGGCTAGAGAAGCAATTTTCAAGTTTCACCATACATTTTCATGCAGATTTAAGTAAAACCTATAACTTGGCCAGTCAGAAACATTCACTGTCTTCTTGGTAAGCAAGTCCAGTGTAGATTTGGCTTTGTGTTGTATGTTATAGTCCTTCTGAAAGGTGAATTCCTCTACCAGTGTCTGGTGTAAAGCAGGTTTTCCTCTAGGATTTTTCCTGCGCCCCTTTCTTTTTATCCTGAAAAACTCCCTAGTCTTTGCCGATGTCAAGCATACTCATTCCATGATGCAGCCACCACCATGCTTGAAAATAAGGAGGCAATTACTCAGTGACTACCTCATGAAGCTAGTCGATCTGCCCCTGAACAAGGCAGTTAACCCACTGTTCCTAGGCCGTCATTGAAAATAAGAATTTGTTCTTAACTGACTTGCCTAGTTAAATAAAGGTAAAATAAATGAAAACAATAAAGCTGGTTGAGAGAATGCCAAGAGTGTGCAAAGCTGTCATCAAGGCACAGAGTGGCTACTTTGAAGAATCTAAGAATCTAAAATGAAATATATATTTTGATTTGTTTACCACTTTTTTGGTTACTACATGATTCCATATGTGTTATTTCATAGTTTTGATGTCTTCACTATTATTCTACAATGTAGAAAATAGTCAAAATAAAGAAAAACCCTTGAATGAGTAGGTGTGTCCAAACTTTTGACTGGTACTGTATATAATCATCTTTTCACTTGAGTATTTCGTGTGACAAAAAAATATATATATATGTTTAAATCACAATTATTATTTTTTTTCAATCCCACTTTAAACGTGAAAAAAATCCATCCAAACTCTTACTATACATTTTATAATAAGAGTTTTGTTGGCCAGAGTGTGTTGGCCAGAGTGTTATTACATGAGACAGTGAGAGGGTTGAGGAGGGGAGGAAGGGAATCGCCCAGAGGCGCGGAGAGGAGCAGTTGTTACGTAATCAGCTGAAGTAGCTGTTTGGTTTCCTGTGAGGGTTCTAAAACAGATGACAACACACACACACACACACACAAACAAACACACAAACAAACATGTACAGAATTAGAAGAAAAGCTGTCCAATAGGAAAGATGCACGGCAGATTAGATAGAGGAATTGTTTTGGATGCTTTTGAGGGCAAATACTGAGGCCATGGTAGCATGCTTTAGATGTGTATCAGTATTATGCTTATTATGACACCCTAGAGTACACGACCCAGCTTGCACCCTAGAGTACACGACACAGCTAGCATGCTACACTGAACGACACAGCTACCTTACTACAATGAACGAAACAGCTAGCATGCTACACTGAACGACACAGCTAGCATGCTACACTGAACGACACAGCTACCATGCTACACTGAACGACACAGCTACCTTGCTACAATGAACGACACAGCTAGCATGCTACAATGAACGACACAGCTAGCATGCTACACTGAACGACACAGCTACCATGCTACAATGAACGACACAGCTACCTTACTACAATGAACGACACAGCTAGCATGCTACAATGAACGACACAGCTACCTTACTACAATGAACGACACAGCTAGCATGCTACAATGAACGACACAGCTAGCATGCTACACTGAACGACACAGCTACCTTACTACAATGAACGACACAGCTAGCATGCTACAATGAACGACACAGCTAGCATGCTACACTGAACGACACAGCTACCATGCTACAATGAACGACACAGCTAGCATGCTAAAATGAACGACACAGCTAGCATGCTACAATGAACGACACAGCTAGCATGCTACAATGAACGACACAGCTAGCATGCTACAATGAACGACACAGCTAGCATGCTACAATGAACGACACAACTAGCACGCTACAATGAACGAAATAGCTAGCACGCTACAATGAACGAAACAGCTAGCATGCTACAATGAACGAAACAGCTAGCATGCTACAATGAACGACACAGCGAGCATGCTACAATGAACGACACAGCGAGCATGCTACAATGAACGACACAGCGAGTATGCTACAATGAACGACATCTAGTTTGGTGAGGACATTGGGAGTCATACATACTATGTGTCTGCTTGGTTTAACAGGGACGTTTAGAAACGCTCACGGTACGCTTGGCTTGGTAGAGCACGCTCAGAAACAGCGAGGCTAATTCCACACACATGCACGCACACACACACACACTGTGGCTGTCATGTCAGTGTGTCTAGAATCCACTTTAAACATTTTTTTTTTTTTTTAAATGTGACTAAATTCAAAACCTGATTCAGTGTTTGTGCTTCTCACAGTGAGAACGTCACCAGTGTGTTTGTGTGAAGGTACAGCGAGTAAACACACATTATTTACACTTGGTGTGCTCTTAAAAAAAAAAGAGAACGAGGCAGCCACGAGGGTCTCACCACACACACACTGACTCACACACAAACGTGGTGATTCCTTCTGCCCACGCACTGAACAGGCTAACGAGTGCTGTAGGAGCGCGTGTGTTAGCTCTGTTTGGGTTACTGGTGTCCTGACAGATATCTTTCTATCTATCTTTCTATACAGACCCCCTGTGGCTGACTATTACAGTACGCTGAGCCCTCACACACACACACGCGTAAATAAACACTGGCCCCCAGGCCACCATGCATCCATGTGTGTGTGTGTGTGTGTGTGTGTGTGTGTGTGTGTGTGTGTGTGTGTGTGTGTGTGTGTGTGTGTGTGTGTCAACGCTCGTCTCTTACCTTACATCCGAATATAAGCGAGACGGTGCTGTTGGTGCATGTTACTTTACAGTGGCACAACATTGGCGTAAAACAATCCGAGTGCTTGACGCTGGGTGTCATATCGTTGTCAGTGCCCGGGCACCTCCATCATGGTCTCTGTCCCCCCCCAGAGCCAGGAGCCCCCTGTACGTCTGTCTGTCGCTCTCTGTCAGTCTGTCAGTCCCGGCTCTGCCTGCCTACAGCCTGCTCTCTCTGCCTCTTCCTCATCACAACCACCATCCTCATATCCAGCGAGAGGTGTTGGCAGGCTTCATAGAGTCTCTCTCTTTCTCTCTCCTTACTACAGAGCACAGCAGTCCCAGTGTCCTCTCTCTGTAAGATCACAGCACAGCAGTCCCAGTCCTCTCTCTGTAAGATCACAGCACAGCTCTCTCAGTCTGTGTCTGTGCCTCTCTTCCTCCTCTACCCCCTCTCTCATTCCCTCACTCTCTCTCTCTCTCCGCTCGGCTGACTCGCCGCTCTGCATTCAGGCAGCCAGATCAATGAGCTCAGAGAGAGAGAGGGAAGAGCCATGGTGGTGGAGAAAGAGAGAGAGAGAGAGAGAAACAGAATGAGACAGAGAAAGAGAGAGAATGCCCTGGGCAGTTTCCTCTCTCTCTCTCTTTCTCTCTCCGTCACTGCCTCTCCGCCTGCTGCAGTGGAGGCTATGCCATGACTCGTGCACTCAGAGGGGCACCAGCACTACACACACAAACATGGGCAGGCAGAGAGAAAGAGAGAGGAAGGAGAGAGAGAGGAGGCGATGAGAGGGAGAGAAAGAGAGAGAGAGGAGAGAGGGAGAAGGAGAAGAGAGGGAGGAGAGAGGGAAGAGGGAGGAGAGAGGGAAGAGGGAGAAGGAGAAGAGAGGGAAGGAGAAGAGAGGGAGGAGAGAGGGAGAATGAGAATAGAGGTAGAAGGAGAAGAGGGAGAAGGAGAATAGAGGTAGAAGGAGAAGAGGGAGAAGGTGAGAGAGAGAGAGAGGAGAGAGGGAAAAGGCGAGAGAGAGAGAGAAGGGAGAGAGAAGAAAAGGCGGGAGAGAAAGAGAGAAGAAAAGGCGGGAGAGAGAGTTAAGAGAGAGAGAGAGAGAGAGAGAGAGAGAGAAACAGACAGAGAGAGAGAGACAGAGAGAGAGAAACAGACAGAGAGAGAGAGACAGAGAGAGAGAGAGACAGAGACAGAGACAGAGAGAAGAAAAGGCGGGAGAGAGAGTTAAGAGAGAGAGAGAGAGAGAGAGAGAGAGAGAGAGAGAAACAGACAAACAGACAGAGAGAGAGAGACAGAGAGAGAGAGAGAGAGAGAGAGAGAGAGAGAGACAGAGACAGAGACAGAGACAGAGAGAAGGGGGAGGGGTTCATTACACAGCCCAGTGGACAGGACAGACTAAACAAACACAGTGAACGACAGAGGAGAAGAGGAGTGGAGAGAGAAAGACTGTCCGTATGTCACCCAGGACAGGGAGGTGTGATCTCACCAGTATAGAAAGACTGACCTCTTCACACTACAACCCACTGCTGCCCCAAGAGAATATCACAGCAGCACGCTCATAGCAAACTAAACCTCTCTACACCACACACTGAAACACCACACACTGAAACGACACCACACACTGAAAGCCACAAGAGTAGAAAGGAGAGGGACGGAGAGGGAGAGGACTGCAGAAATAGTGGACAGCACTGGACACCTCATCTTGACCACACAACCTAGGCTTAAACCTGTCCAGCTACACCTCTGAAGCTGGACCTAAACCTAACCTGAGACAGAATAGCTCAATTTACAGAAGGATGCAATCACATGCCAGCAAAGCACTGTGGACTTTCAAACCTGCAGAAAGTTCATAGACAAAGTCGCTGTGTCCAGAAGTGTGTGTGTGTGTGTGTGTGTGTGTGTGTGTGTGTGTGTGTGTGTGTGTTCAGCACTTTAAAACAATGACAGACCTACACAGTGTACAGTCCTTCTCTCTCTGATGACAGATCTAGAGGATAGGAAGCAGGTGTGAGGAGATCCTAATCGCTCCTCTGGGTCTCGTCAACCAATCAGCTTCCAGCATCACTATCTAGATCACAAAGTGCTGAGCCACCATGATGCCACCACAGATAAACATCCAGGGAGAGAGAAGTGGGGGAGAGGGAGAGAGAGATGGAGAGAGAGGGGGAAAGAGAGGGAGAAAGGGAGAGCGAGAGGGGGAGAAAGGGACAGCGAGAGGGGGAGTGAGAGGGAGAGAGCGAGGGAGAGAGAGAGTGAGGGAGGGAGAGAGCGAGAGAGAGAGCGAAGGAGAGAGCGAAGGAGAGAGCGAAGGAGAGAGCGAAGGAGAGAGCGAAGGAGAGAGCGAGCGAGCGAGCGAGGGAGAGAGCGAAGGAGAAAGCGAGAGAGCGAAGGAGAGAGCGAGAGAGAGAGCGAGGGAGAGAGCGAATGAGAAAGCGAGAGAGCGAAGGAGAGAGCGAGGGAGAGAGCGAGGGAGAAAGCGAGGGAGAAAGCGAGGGAGCGAGCGAGAGAGCGAGGGAGAGAGCGAGGGAGAGAGCGATAGAGAGAGCGAAGGAGAGAGCGAAGGAGAGAGCGAAAGAGAGAGCAAGCGAAAGAGCGAGCGAAAGAGCGAGGGAGAGAGCGAGGGAGAGAGTGAGGGAGAGAGCGAGGGAGAGAGCGAGGGAGAGAGCGAGGGAGAGAGCGAGGGAGAGAGCGAGGGAGAGAGCGAAAGAGAGAGAGAGCGAGCGAAAGAGAGAGAGAGCGAGCGAAAGAGAGAGAGAGCGAGCGAAAGAGAGAGAGAGCGAGCGAAAGAGAGAGAGAGAGAGCGAAAGAGAGAGAGAGCGAGCGAAAGAGAGAGAGAGCGAGCGAGCGAAAGAGAGAGAGAGCGAGCGAAAGAGAGAGAGAGCGAGCGAGAGAGAGAGAGCGAGCGAAAGAGAGAGAGAGAGAGCGAGCGAAAGAGAGAGAGAGAGAGCGAGCGAAAGAGAGAGCGAGCGAAAGAGAGAGCGAGCGAAAGAGAGAGCGAGCGAAAGAGAGAGCGAGCGAAAGAGAGAGCGAGCGAGGGAGAGAGCGAGGGAGAGAGCGAGGGAGAGAGCGAGGGAGAGAGCGAGGGAGAGAGCGAGGGAGAGAGCGAGGGAGAGAGCGAAAGAGAGAGCGAAGGAGAGAGCGAAGGAGAGAGCGAAGGAGAGAGCGAAGGAGAGAGCGAAAGAGAGAGCGAAAGAGAGAGCGAAAGAGAGAGCGAAAGAGAGAGCGAAGGAGAGAGCGAAGGAGAGAGCGAAAGAGAGAGCGAGGGAGAGAGCGAGGGAGAGAGCGAGGGAGAGAGCGAGGGAGAGAGCGAGGGAGAGAGCGAGGGAGAGAGCGAGGGAGAGAGCGAAAGAGAGAGCGAAAGAGAGAGCGAAAGAGAGAGCGAAAGAGAGAGCGAAAGAGAGAGCGAAAGAGAGAGCGAAAGAGAGAGCGAAAGAGAGAGCGAAAGAGAGAGCGAGAGAGAGAGGGCGAGAGGGAGAGAGGGAGCGAGGGAGAGGGAGAGAGGGCGAGGGAGAGAGGGCGAGGGAGAGAGGGCGAGGGAGAGAGGGCGAGGGAGAGAGGGCGAGGGAGAGAGGGCGAGGGAGAGAGGGCGAGGGAGAGAGGGCGAGGGAGAGAGAGAGAGGGAGAGAGAGAGAGGGAGAGAGAGGGGGAAGCGAGGGAGAGAGAGGGGGAAGCGAGGGAGAGAGAGCGAGGGAGAGGGAGAGAGAGAGAGCGAGAGAGTTATGGCAGAAAGTTGTTGGGTCCACTTGAAACCCTGCATGCAGAGTTCTGTAAGATTCTCCTACATGTCCAGAGGAAAACTACAAACAATGCATGCAGGGCAGAATTAGGCCAATATCCACGAATATTTTTTTATTTTTTATTTAAAAGAGAAATTCAGTTTTGGAAACATCTGAAACATCAGTGACCCCCTCTCATATCATTACCAAGCCCTGCAATGCCAAGAGCTGAGCAAAGAAAAAAGAGTCCCCTCATCCAGCTGGTCCTGAGGCTGAGTTCACTGACCTGTTCTACTAACACACTGAAGCCTCAGTCCCCTCATCCAGCTGGTCCTGGGGCTGAGTTCACTAACCTGTTCTACTAACACACTGAAGCCTCAGGACCAGAACATCCAATCAATCAGAATAAAACAAATTACAACACAGTCAAAACAAAACTGCATTGCTTATTGGGTGGCTGCTTATGGTAGAGAATTGAACATTAAATTATCTGGCAACCGCGCTAGTGAACATTCCTGCAGTCAGCATGCCAATTGCACGCTCCTTCAACACTTGAGTCATCTGTGGCATTGTGTTGTTTGACAAAACTGCACATTTTAGAGATTGGTCTTTTATTGTCCCCAGAACAAGGTGCATCTGTGAAATGATCATGCTGTTTATTCAGCTTCTTGATATGCCACACCTGTCAGGTGGATGGACTTTCAAATTTGTGCACAAAATATGAGAGAAATACATTTTTGGGAGCGTTTGGAACAATTCTGCGATCTTATTTCAGGTCATGTAACCAACACCTTACATGTTACGTTTGTAATTTAGTTCAGTAAAAAAACAGAGCGAGATTGAGAACGGGTGGATAAATAACATCTCGGAGAGAGATATGCGTTTATAATCACATCTACGTACCCTACTGTTACCACAGGGTTTATAATCACATCTACATACCCTACAGTTACCACAGGGTTTATAATCACATCTACGTACCCTACTGTTACACACAGGGTTTATAATCACATCTACATACCCTACTGTTACCACAGGATTTATAATCACATCTACATACCCTACTGTTACCACAGGGTTTATAATCACATCTACATACCCTACTGTTACCACAGGGTTTATAATCACATCTACGTACCCTACTGTTACCACAGGGTTTATAATCACATCTACATACCCTACTGTTACCACAGGGTTTATAATCACATCTACGTACCCTACTGTTACCACAGGGTTTATAATCACATCTACATACCCTACTGTTACCACAGGGTTTATAATCACATCTACGTACCCTACTGTTACCACAGGGTTTATAATCACATCTACGTACCCTACTGTTACCACAGGGTTTATAATCACATCTACGTACCCTACTGTTACCACAGGGTTTATAATCACATCTACATACCCTACTGTTACCACAGGGTTTATAATCACATCTCATCTACATACCCTACTGTTACCACAGGGTTTATAATCACATCTACGTACCCTACTGTTACCACAGGGTTTATAATCACATCTACATACCCTACTGTTACCACAGGGTTTATAATCACATCTACGTACCCTACTGTTACCACAGGGTTTATAATCACATCTACATACCCTACTGTTACCACAGGGTTTATAATCACATCTACATACCCTACTGTTACCACAGGGTTTATAATCACATCTACGTACCCTACTGTTACCACAGGGTTTATAATCACATCTACATACCCTACTGTTACCACAGGGTTTATAATCACATCTATGTACCCTACTGTTACCACAGGGTTTATAATCACATCTACGTACCCTACTGTTACCACAGGGTTTATAATCACATCTACATACCCTACTGTTACCACAGGGTTTATAATCACATCTACGTACCCTACTGTTACCACAGGGTTTACAATCACATCTCATCTACATACCCTACTGTTACCACAGGGTTTATAATCACATCTACGTACCCTACTATTACCACAGGGTTTATAATCACATCTACGTACCCTACTGTTATCACAGGGTTTATAATCACATCTACATACCCTACTGTTACCACAGGGTTTATAATCACATCTCATCTACATACCCTAATGTTACCACAGGGTTTATAATCACATCTACGTACCCTACTGTTACCACAGGGTTTATAATCACATCTACGTACCCTACTGTTACCACAGGGTTTATAATCACATCTACGTACCCTACTGTTACCACAGGGTTTATAATCACATCTACGTACCCTACTGTTACCACAGGGTTTATAATCACATCTACATACCCTACTGTTACCACAGGGTTTATAATCACATCTACATACCCTACTGTTACCACAGGGTTTATAATCACATCTACATACCCTACTGTTACCACAGGGTTTATAATCACATCTACGTACCCTACTGTTACCACAGGGTTTATAATCACATCTACATACCCTACTGTTACCACAGGGTTTATAATCACATCTATGTACCCTACTGTTACCACAGGGTTTATAATCACATCTACGTACCCTACTGTTACCACAGGGTTTATAATCACATCTACATACCCTACTGTTACCACAGGGTTTATAATCACATCTACGTACCCTACTGTTACCACAGGGTTTACAATCACATCTCATCTACATACCCTACTGTTACCACAGGGTTTATAATCACATCTACGTACCCTACTATTACCACAGGGTTTATAATCACATCTACATACCCTACTGTTATCACAGGGTTTATAATCACATCTACATACCCTACTGTTACCACAGGGTTTATAATCACATCTCATCTACATACCCTAATGTTACCACAGGGTTTATAATCACATCTACGTACCCTACTGTTACCACAGGGTTTATAATCACATCTACGTACCCTACTGTTACCACAGGGTTTATAATCACATCTACATACCCTACTGTTACCACAGGGTTTATAATCACATCTACGTACCCTACTGTTACCACAGGGTTTATAATCACATCTACATACCCTACTGTTACCACAGGGTTTATAATCACATCTACATACCCTACTGTTACCACAGGGTTTATAATCACATCTACATACCCTACTGTTACCACAGGGTTTATAATCACATCTACGTACCCTACTGTTACACACAGGGTTTATAATCACATCTACATACCCTACTGTTACCACAGGGTTTATAATCACATCTACATACCCTACTGTTACCACAGGGTTTATAATCACATCTCATCTACATACCCTACTGTTACCACAGGGTTTATAATCACATCTACGTACCCTACTGTTACCACAGGGTTTATAATCACATCTACATACCCTACTGTTACCACAGGGTTTATAATCACATCTACGTACCCTACTGTTACCACAGGGTTTATAATCACATCTACGTACCCTACTGTTACCACAGGGTTTATAATCACATCTACATACCCTACTGTTACCACAGGGTTTATAATCACATCTACGTACCCTACTGTTACACACAGGGTTTATAATCACATCTACATACCCTACTGTTACCACAGGGATTATAATCACATCTACATACCCTACTGTTACCACAGGGTTTATAATCACATCTCATCTACATACCCTACTGTTACCACAGGGTTTATAATCACATCTACGTACCCTACTGTTACCACAGGGTTTATAATCACATCTACATACCCTACTGTTACCACAGGGTTTATAATCACATCTACATACCCTACTGTTACCACAGGGTTTATAATCACATCTACATACCCTACTGTTACCACAGGGTTTATAATCACATCTACGTACCCTACTGTTACCACAGGGTTTATAATCACATCTACGTACCCTACTGTTACCACAGGGTTTATAATCACATCTACGTACCCTACTGTTACCACAGGGTTTATAATCACATCTACATGCCCTACTGTTACCACAGGGTTTATAATCACATCTACATACCCTACTGTTACCACAGGGTTTATAATCACATCTACGTACCCTACTGTTACCACAGGGTTTATAATCACATCTACATACCCTACTGTTACCACAGGGTTTATAATCACATCTACGTACCCTACTGTTACCACAGGGTTTATAATCACATCTACGTACCCTACTGTTACCACAGGGTTTATAATCACATCTACATACCCTACTGTTACCACAGGGTTTATAATCACATCTACGTACCCTACTGTTACCACAGGGTTTACAATCACATCTCATCTACATACCCTACTGTTACCACAGGGTTTATAATCACATCTACGTACCCTACTGTTACCACAGGGTTTATAATCACATCTACATACCCTACTGTTATCACAGGGTTTATAATCACATCTACATACCCTACTGTTACCACAGGGTTTATAATCACATCTCATCTACATACCCTAATGTTACCACAGGGTTTATAATCACATCTACGTACCCTACTGTTACCACAGGGTTTATAATCACATCTACGTACCCTACTGTTACCACAGGGTTTATAATCACATCTACGTACCCTACTGTTACCACAGGGTTTATAATCACATCTACGTACCCTACTGTTACCACAGGGTTTATAATCACATCTACATACCCTACTGTTACCACAGGGTTTATAATCACATCTACATACCCTACTGTTACCACAGGGTTTATAATCGCATCTACATACCCTACTGTTACCACAGGGTTTATAATCACATCTACGTACCCTACTGTTACACACAGGGTTTATAATCACATCTACATACCCTACTGTTACCACAGGGTTTATAATCACATCTACATACCCTACTGTTACCACAGGGTTTATAATCACATCTCATCTACATACCCTACTGTTACCACAGGGTTTATAATCACATCTACGTACCCTACTGTTACCACAGGGTTTATAATCACATCTACATACCCTACTGTTACCACAGGGTTTATAATCACATCTACATACCCTACTGTTACCACAGGGTTTATAATCACATCTACGTACCCTACTGTTACCACAGGGTTTATAATCACATCTACGTACCCTACTGTTACCACAGGGTTTATAATCACATCTACGTACCCTACTGTTACCACAGGGTTTATAATCACATCTACGTACCCTACTGTTACCACAGGGTTTATAATCACATCTACATACCCTACTGTTACCACAGGGTTTATAATCACATCTACATACCCTACTGTTACCACAGGGTTTATAATCACATCTACGTACCCTACTGTTACCACAGGGTTTATAATCACATCTACATACCCTACTGTTACCACAGGGTTTATAATCACATCTACGTACCCTACT
Organism: Salvelinus alpinus; assembly: GCF_045679555.1. Classification (NCBI taxonomy): domain Eukaryota; kingdom Metazoa; phylum Chordata; class Actinopteri; order Salmoniformes; family Salmonidae; genus Salvelinus; species Salvelinus alpinus. The sequence continues at coordinate 47,129,356 of NC_092101.1, read as the reverse complement.
GTTACCACAGGGTTTATAATCACATCTACGTACCCTACTGTTACCACAGGGTTTATAATCACATCTACGTACCCTACTGTTACCACAGGGTTTATAATCACATCTACATACCCTACTGTTATCACAGGGTTTATAATCACATCTACATACCCTACTGTTACCACAGGGTTTATAATCACATCTCATCTACATACCCTAATGTTACCACAGGGTTTATAATCACATATACATACCCTACTGTTACCACAGGGTTTATAATCACATCTCATATACATACCCTACTGTTACCACAGGGTTTATAATCACATATACATACCCTACTGTTAACACAGGGTTTATAGTCACATCACATCTACATACCCTACTGTTACCACAGGGTTTATAATCACATATACATACCCTACTGTTACCACAGGGTTTATAATCACATATACATACCCTACTGTTACCACAGGGTTTATAATCACATCTACGTACCCTACTGTTACCACAGGGTTTATAATCACATCTACGTACCCTACTGTTACCACAGGGTTTATAATCACATCTACATACCCTACTGTTACCACAGGGTTTATAATCACATCTACGTACCCTACTGTTACCACAGGGTTTATAATCACATCTACGTACCCTACTGTTACCACAGGGTTTATAATCACATCTACATACCCTACTGTTACCACAGGGTTTAAAATCACATCTAGGTACTCTACTGTTACCACAGGGTTTATAATCACATCTAGGTACTCTACTGTTACCACAGGGTTTATAATCACATCTACGTACCCTACTGTTACCACAGGGTTTATAATCACATCTCATCTACGTACCCTACTGTTACCACAGGGTTTATAATCACATCTACGTACCCTACTGTTACCACAGGGTTTATAAGAGTAGCTGCTGCCTTGGCAGGAACTAATGGGGATCCATAATAAACCCCAGGAAGAGTAGCTGCTGCCTTGGCAGGAACTAAATGGGGATCCATAATAAACCCCAGGAAGAGTAGCTGTTGCCTTGGCAGGAACTAATGGGGATCCATAATAAACCCCAGGAAGAGTAGCTGCTGCCTTGGCAGGAACTAATGGGGATCCATAATAAACCCCAGGAAGAGTAGCTGCTGCCTTGACAGGAACTAAATGGGGATCCATAATAAACCCCAGGAAGAGTAGCTGCTGCCTTGGCAGGAACTAATGGGGATCCATAATAAACCCCAGGAAGAGTAGCTGCTGCCTTGACAGGAACTAAATGGGGATCCATAATAAACCCCAGGAAGAGTAGCTGCTGCCTTGGCAGGAACTAAAATGGGGATCCTTAATAAACCCCAGGAAGAGTAGCTGCTGCCTTGGCAGGAACTAAATGGGGATCCAAAATATACACAAATAATCACAGCTCATCTACGGACTCTGTACAAACGTCCTCACAGGGTTTATAATCACAACTCATCTACGTACTTCCGTTCTGAAGTTTGTCTCTTTCCACACACAGAGGGAGAGCAGAGGATGAAGGGAACGTTTGTCAAAGTTACATAAAGCCTGCGTGTAATAATCAATAAAATGTAACAAATCTATAACATTTTTTGTAAAAAAGCAACAAGTTCTATCCATTTAGCATGTACATGTTCATCAAGTAGAATATTCATCACAATCACTTTCTGCTGCATTTATTTACTGTAACTATCATGTGAAAGCTTGAAGAGTGAATTATTTTAAATTAAATCCTCTTCCCTTTCCTTTCCTTTCCCTCCTCTCCTCTCCCTTCCCCACTCCTCTCCTCTCCCTTCCCCTCCCCACTCCTCTCCTCTCCCTTCCCCTCCCCACTCCTCTCCCTTCCCCTCCCCACTCCTCTCCCTTCCCCTCTCCCTTCTCCTCTCCCTCTCCTCTCCTCTCCCTTCCCCTCTCCTCTCCCTTCCCCTCTCCTCTCCCTTCCCCTCCCCTCTCCCTCTCCCCTCTCCTCTCCCTTCCCCTCTCCTCTCCCTTCCCCTCTCCTCTCCTCTCCTCTCCTCTCCTCTCCATCAGTGGGCGAGTGACTGAGTAAATGAGATGTCAGTATAGATCACTCTCTTATCCATTTACTGCTGTGTGTGTGTGTGTGTGTGTGTGTGTGTGTGTGTGTGTGTGTGTGTGTGTGTGTGTGAAGGGGAGTGGGGTTCAGCTGGTAGTTAAGTGGAATGTGTCTTACATAACCATCGTCACGGTGAACAGACGATGCTGGACACAAGACAAACCTTGCATATGCATATGGTAATAAGGAACTTTCAAAGAAGGAGGAAAACAGACAGGAGAGGAAGGAATGGAGAAGAGGGAGGGGGGGATGAGGGGGAGAAGAGTGCAGGGGGGGGGTGAGGAGAAGAGGGCAGGGGGGATGAGGAGAAGAGGGCAGGGGGGATGAGGAGAAGAGGGCAGGGGGGATGAGGAGAAGAGGGCAGGGGGGATGAGGAGAAGAGGGCAGGGGGGATGAGGAGAAGAGGGCAGGGGGGATGAGGAGAAGAGGGCAGGGGGGATGAGGAGAAGAGGGCAGGGGGGATGAGGAGAAGAGGGCAGGGGGGGATGAGGAGAAGAGGGCAGGGGGGATGAGGAGAAGAGGGCAGGGGGGATGAGGAGAAGAGGGCAGGGGGGATGAGGAGAAGAGGGCAGGGGGGATGAGGAGAAGAGGGCAGGGGGGGATGAGGAGAAGAGGGCAGGGGGGGGATGAGGAGAAGAGGGCAGGGGGGGATGAGGAGAAGAGGGCAGGGGGTTGAGGAGAAGAGGGCAGGGGGGATGAGGAGAAGAGGGCAGGGGGGGATGAGGAGAAGAGGGCAGGGGGGATGAGGAGAAGAGGGCAGGGGGTTGAGGAAGGATTAACGGGACACTATATGAGGACATCAACTTCAAGAGACAAGGCAGAAGAGAGGGAAGGGATGGACGAGGAAGTGGAGAGAGAGGAGAGGTAAGGTGAAGAAGTGGAGAAAGTGAGGAAGATGTCTGAGTGATGTCATTTGATCATCCGCAAGGACACACCATATGCTGGCCAAATACAATTACAAGATCATCATCAGCAGCAGCAGCAGCAGTAGTAGCAGTAGTAGTAGTAGTAACAGCAGTAGTAGTAACAGTAGTATTAGCAACAGTAGTAGTAACAGCTGTAGTAGTAGTAACAGTAGTAGTAGTGACAGTAGTAGTAGTGACAGTATCAGTAGTAGTAGTAACAGTAGTAGTAACAGTAGCAACAGTAGTAGTAACAGTAGTAGTAGTGACAGTAGCAACAGTAGTAGTAACAGTAGTAGTAACAGTAGTAGTAACAGCACTAGTAGTAGTAACAGTAGTAGTAGTAACAGTAGTAGTAGTGACAGTATCAGTAGTAGTAGTAACAGTAGTAGTAACAGTAGCAACAGTAGTAGTAACAGTAGCAACAGTAGTAGTAACAGTAGCAGTAGTAGTAGTAACAGTAGTAGTAGTGACAGTATCAGTAGTAGTAGTATCAGTAGTAGTAGTAACAGTAGTAGTAACAGTAGCAGTAGTAGTAGTAGCAGTAGTAGTAGTAACAGTAGCAGGAACAGCAGCAGTAGTAACAACAGTAGTAGTAACAGTAGTAGTAGAAGTAGTAGCAGTAGTAATAGTAGCAGTAACATCAGTAGTAGTAACAGCAGTAGTAGTAACAGTAGTAGTAGTAGCAGTAACATCAGTAGTAGTAACATCAGTAGTAGTAACAGTAGTAGTAACAGCAGTAGTAACAGCAGTAGTAGTAACAGCAGTAGTAGTAACAGTAGTAGTAGTAGCAGTAACATCAGTAGTAGTAACATCAGTAGTAGTAACAGCAGTAGTAGTAACAGTAGTAGTAACAGCAGTAGTAACAGCAGTAGTAGTAGCAGTCGCAGTAGTAACAGTAACAGCAGTAGTAACAGCAGTAGTAGTAGCAGTAGTAGTAACAGCAGTAGTAACAGCAGTAGTAGTAGCAGTCGCAGTAGTAACAGTAACAGCAGTAGTAACAGCAGTAGTAGTAGCAGTAGTAGTAACAGCAGTAGTAACAGCAGTAGTAGTAGCAGTCGCAGTAGTAACAGTAACAGCAGTAGTAACAGTATTAGCAGTGGTAGCAGTATTAATAGTAGTAGTAACAGTAGAAGTAATAGTAGTAGTAGTAATAGCAGTAGTAACAGTAGTGACAGTAGCAACAGTAGTAGTAGTAACAGTAGTAGTAGTAACAGCAGTAGTAAGTGTGGTAGTAACAGTAGTAGGAACAACAGTAGTAACAGTAGTAGTAACAGTAGCAGTAACAGCAGTAGTAGTAACATCAGTAGTAACAGTAGTAGTAGTAATAGTAGTAGTAACAGTAGTAGCAGTAGTAGTAGTAACAGTAGCAGTAGTAGTAATAGTAGCAGGAACAGTAGTAGTAACAGTAGCAGCAGCAGTAATAGTAGTAGTAACAGTAGTAGTAACAGTAGTAGCAGTAGTAATAGTAGCAGGAACAGTAGTAGTAGCAGTAGAAGTGGTAGTAGTAACAGCAGTAGTAGTAGTAGTAACCGTAGTAGTAACAGTAGTAGTAACCGTAGTAGTAACAGTAGCAGTGGTAGTAATAGTAGCAGTAACAGTAGTAGCAGTAGAAGTGGTAGTAATAGTAGTAGTAACAGTAGCAGTGGTAGTAACAGTAGTAGTAACAGTAGCAGCAGTAGTAATAGTAGTCGTAACAGTAGCAGCAGAAGTAATAGTAGTAGTAACAGTAGCAGCAGTAGTAATAGTAGCAGTAACAGTAGTAGCAGCAACAGCAGTAGTAGTAGTAACAGTGGCAGTAGTAGTAGTAACAGTAGCAGTAACAGTAACAGCGGTAGTAGTAACATGAGTAGTAGCAGTAGTAATAGTAGTAGTAGTAGTAGTAGTAGTAGTAGTAGCAACAGTAGTAATAGTAGTAGTAGTAGCAACAGTAGTAATAGTAGTAGTAACAGTAGTAGCAGTAGTGGTAGTAGTAACAGTCATAGTAGTAGTAGTAACAGTAGCAGTAGTAGTAACAGAAGTAGTAGTAGTAGTAGTAGCAGCAGTAACAGTAGCAGCAGTAGTAATAGTAGTAGTAACAGTAGTAGTAGTAGCAGTAACAGTAGCAGCAGTAGTAATATTAGTAGTAACAGTAGTAACAGTAGCAGCAGTAGTAATAGTAGTAGTAACAGTAGTAGTAGTAGTAGTAGCAGCAGTAACAGTAGCAGCAGTAGTAATAGTAGTGGTAACAGTAGTAACAGTAGCAGCAGTAGTAATAGTAGTAGTAACAGTAGTAGTAGCAGTAACAGTAGCAGCAGTAGTAATATTAGTAGTAGCAGTAGTAATAGTAGTAGCAGTAGTAATAGTAGCAGTAGCAGCGTCTATCTATCTATCTTTGTTGCTGCCTACTCCCTCAGTGCAATGAGACTTTACAACTCTCTTTCCTCAAGTTACTCCACGCAGACCATAACACAACAAACACCACTCACGAGACAGAGAGAAAAAGAATCTGAACAAGAACGAGAATGAGAGCGAGATGAAGACATGAAGAGATAGCGAGAACAAGAGAGCAAGTTAATGAGTAAGAATGAGAACGAGAATGAGAGTAAGAATGAGAACGAGAGTAAGAATGAGAACGAGTTTAACAGCAAGCTCTTGTGCCTGCTAGGCTAGGACAGCAAGTCACATTTGTAGGTCAGCACTAAAATAAACCAGTTTGAAACAGCACCTTTTTCTAGATAATGATTTCATATAGCCCTAATGCATGTGAATTTGGAGTTGAATTTGGAGCGGCCGACCACAAGGCTCAGGCCCTACGGAGCAAGGCTCTACGGGAGGGTGGTGTGCTCAGCCGAACACACCATTAGGTGCACACTGCCTGCCCTACAGGACACCTACAACACCAGGTTGTGCAGGAAGGCCAAGAAGTTCACCAGGGACCACCATAACCTGTTCTCCCCACTTCCATCAGTCAGACGCGGGCAGTACAGGAGCATCATGGCTAAAACTAACAGACTGGCCAATAGCTTCTACCCCCAGACCATCAGGCTGCTGAATATCCACTAGGCAGCTACCTGCTCCTTTCCTTCTAGAACAGTGTTTCAATGTTTGGTTTGATAAATGTGATACCTTCTCCCTCACCTCCTGCTACATCCTCCCACACCAAGCCCTGCCCCCCCTCCCACACCAAGCCCTGCCCCCCCTCCCACACCAAGCCCTGCCCCCCCCCTCCCACACCAAGCACTGCCCCCCCCCTCCCACACCAAGCACTGCCCCCCCTCCCACACCAAGCACTGCCCCCCCTCCCACACCAAGCCCCGTCACTCAAGAAGACAGCAGTTGCTCGACCAGGGAGTCACGAGCACTTTCTTGCTGTTCACTCAAGATGTTGATGACATGCTGCTTGCCACAAGCATTGTATAATTACACTATTATTAGTTTGTGTATAGAGCTCGCCCGATTAATCGGCATGGCCTATTAATTGGGGCCGATTTCAAGTTTTCATAGCAATCGGTAATCTTCATTTTTGGACGCCGATTATGGCCGATTACATTGCATTCCACGAGGAAACTGCGTGACAGGCTGACCACCGGTTACGTGAGTGCAGCAAGGAGCCACGGTAAGTTGCTAGCTAGCATTAAAAAAAACTATTAATCTTCACTTAACTACATGGTTGATGATATTACTAGGTTAACTAGCTTGTCCTGCGTTGCATATAAACAATGCGGTGACTAAAGTTTTTATCGAATCACAGCCTACTTCGCCAAACGGGGGATGATTTAACAAAAGCGCATTCCCGAAAAAAGCACAATCATTGCACAAATGTACCTAACCATAAACATCAATGCCTTTCTTAAAATCAATACACAGAAGTATATATTTTTTTAAACCTGCATATTTAGTTAAAATAAATTAATGTTAGCAGGCAATATAGCCTATAGATTTTCTGTGTTTATTATATTATAATTAAGCCTACGATTTGATAGAGCAGTCTGACTGAGCGGAGGTAGGCGGCAGCAGGCTCGTAAGCATTCATTCAAACTTTAATGCGTTTGCCAGCAGCTCTTAGCAATGCTTGCTTCACAGCGCTGTTTATGACTTCAAGCCTATCAACTCCTGTGATTAGGCTGGCAATACTAAAGTGCCTATTAGAACATCCAATAGTCAAAGGTAAATGAAATACAAATGGTAGAGAGAGAAATAGTCAACCCTTCATAATTCCTATAATAACTACAACCTAAAACTTGTTAACTGGGAATATTGAAGAACTGGGAATATTGAACCACCAGCTTTCATATGTTCTCATGTTCTGATTAAGGAACTTAAACGTTAGCTTTCTTACATGGCACATATTGGACTTTTACTTTCTTCTCCAACACTGTTTTTGCATTATTTAAACCAAATTGAGCATGTTTCATTATTTATTTGAGACTAAATAAATAAAATCTATGTATTATATTAAGTTAAAATAAAAGTGTTCATTGTTCATTCAGTATTGTTGTAATTGTCATTATCGTCCGATTAATCGGTATCGGCTTTTTTTGGTCCTTCAATAATCGGTATCTGCGTTGAAAAATCAGAAAATCGGTCGACCTCTATTTGTGTATTTTACTGTCTGCTAACTACTGTCTGCTAACTACTGTCTGCTAACTACTGTCTGCTAGTTTGTCTTTTCTACCCAAGTTGTGGCAAAAATAAATCTAAAATATATCATGCTAATTGCTAGTTAGCTGGCTAGCTAAATGTACTAAGAGTCAGAGCAAACAGAACTATCTATGTCAGAGGAAGGCCCCAAAATGCGACCGCACGGCAAGCGGTACAGGAGCGCCAATTATTATTTTTGGCAACGACTCTCTTGCACAAGCTCGATGTACACTCACTGGACTCTAACCACACACACACACGACTCTGTTAATTATCCATGCATAGTCACTTACCTCTACCTACATGTACATATTACCTCGACTACCCCGTACCCCTGCACATTGACCTCGGTACCGGTACCCCTTGTATATAGCCTAGTTATTGTTATTTTACTGTGTTACTATTTTTTTCTTTAGTTTATTTTGTGAATTTTTCTTACTTAAAAAAAAATGCATTGTGGGTTAAGGGCTCATAAGTAAGCATTTCACAGTAAGGTCTACACTTGTTGTATTCGGTGCATGTGACAAATACAATTTGATTCAATACAGCCTGATACCAGTGCTGGTGTAGGCCTAAACTAGATCAGCATGTTGTTTGAGCAACGGTCTTCTAAATCAGAGAAGAATACTGCCCTGCCAAGCTAAAAGACAGGAACTGCTCATAGCGTGGAACTGAGAAAAATGGCTTTTATTTACCTTGGTTTCACAGTAACTATACGGAGTTACTGCTAACATGACCCCCATTTTCTCCAAAACACAATAGAGGCAGGTTATTAATGTAGCAAAAATTACATTAACTACTTTTCCGACCAAATTAGCAGTTACTGTCTTTTTACTTGGTAGGGCAGAATAGGCTAAGCATTTTCGCTCAGGGATACGTTGGAGTAATTGAGTAACGTTACTCGATGACTCAAATGGATGTCAAAAAAATCGATCTTCAACCAGAGATCACATTTTGTTCAAATACTGTACAACTATTTGGTCTAAATTTTGTCTTTAAGACAACGTTCATTTGCATTGACTCGTGTTTCATTTGTACATGTGCATTTGTGGGAAATTATTTTTAAAAAAAATACCAAATAACCGAGCATCACGCAGTTCTGCTCCCTAAATATCCTTCCCCCTTCATGTCTCAATCACACAATTGCGTTCCGTATGCTCCCTGTACACATGTGTGCGGAGTGCAACTTGAGAAATAAAAGCCTATTTAAAAAAAAGTATCTAACTGATTGGCTACACAAGCTACATTCCTTGACAAATTACAGTTTTATCACAAATTTGAAATGGACAAGTTAACTGTAGTAAGGAAATACGTGTTCCAACAACGAGCTGCAGGTTTGGAATAATTGCGTAATTTTTGCTTAGGCTACTTTGCGGTTGTCACTAGTTACCACATCCACAAAGTCAACATAGGCTACGTCGTAAAAATGTATGAAAATAACAATGTGTTTTTTGGTCTCAATTCGAGGTTAGGGTGAGACATAAGGTTAGCAGTGTGGTTAAGGTTTGGTTTAGGTTCAGTGCTTGACTTGTGCAGGAGCTCACCGGCACCTCAAAATATCTACTGCTTGAGCTCCTGTTCCTCTTATAGAATATTAGCTCAAAAGTATTGCAGAGCTACTGCACCTAAATATAAACAGTACCTGCCCCCAAAATGAGTACTGAAATCTATTGCAGTCCAAGTCAAGGACTTGTTAGGTTTAAAAATCAAGATTGTAAGAAGAGAAATTGTAGAAACAGGCATGGTTTATTACTTTGTAGCTGTGGTAACTAATGTTAGTGCCGACCCTACTTTGCAAACTGCTAACGTTAGTGGCATTTAGAATCATGCCAGTACTCAGTTAATAAACCTCACCTTATGCCCTTGGGCTGTTGGATCTGACAATTAATCTTGATGCTTGTACAGTCGTCACAAATAAAACTGTGAAGGACCTCGGCGTTACTCTGGACACAGATCTCTCTTTTGACTAACATATTTTTTCAATCTTAGTAACATTACAAAAATCTGAAACCTTTTGTCCAAAAACGATGCAGAAAAGCTAATCCATGCTTTTGTCACTTCTATATAAGACTACTGCAATGATCTACTCTCCAGCTACCCGGATAAAGCACTAAATAAACTTCAGTTAGTGCTAAACACGGCTGCTAGAATCTTGACTAGAACCAAAACATGTGATCATATTACTCCATTGTGAGCCTCTCTACACTGGCTTCCTGTTAGGGCTAGGGCTGATTTCAAGGTTTTACTGCTAGCCTACAAAGCATTACATTGGCTTGCTCCTACCCATCTCTCCGATTTGGTCCTACCGTACATACCTAAACGTACGCTCATTAGACGCAGGCCTCCTTATTGTCCCAAGAATTTCTAAGCAAACAGCTGGAGGCAGGGCTTTCTCCTATAGAGCAAAATGTTTATGGAATGGTCTGCCTATCCATGTGAGAGACGCAGACTCGGTCTCAACCTTTAAGTCTTTACTGAAGATTGATCTCTTCAGTAGGTCCTATGATTGAGTGTAGTCTGGCCCAGGCGTACGAAGGTGAACGGCAAGGCACTGGAGCAGCAAACCACCCTTGCTGTCTCTGCCTGGCCGGCTCCCCTCTCTCTCCACTGGGATGTTCTGCCTCTGACCCTATTAAAAGGGGCTGAGTCACAATGGGATGCCCCATATGCATCCCATTCCTTCCTGACAGATTCTACAGTACCAGTTATGTAGTAGAGTAAGCTGATCCTAGAACTGTGCATATGGGGCAACTTCTACCCAGAGAACACAGTCAGAGGAGAACAGAGAGGAACATCTGTTAGCCTGAACCCTGCCTCAGAGCACCATCCCGTGGAAGAACAGTGATATTACAGTATCTACCCAACACACACACACACACACACACACACACACACACACACACACACACACACACACACACACACACACACACACACACACACACACACACACACACACACACACACACACAGAGAGAGAGAGAGACAGAGACAGAGCTCCTAATGGGCATCAGGGGAGCTGAGCCACTTCAAAGTCCTAAAAGGAGACATGACAAAACCTACTGCACTAAAAGAAAGGTATTTTTCAGGAACAAATTCCAAGCCTCCATTGCTGACCTAGTCTACCTTTGAAACAGAGGTCAGGTGCACATTATAAACCCAATAATATTTCATATTCTTTACCTCATCGCTGCAGTAGTGATACCCCATCGCTACAATAGAGGGCAGTAGTGATACCCCATCGCTACAATAGAGGGCAGTAGTGATTATCCTATGACAGAATTGTCTGTCAAATCAAATCAAATGTTATTGGTCACATACATATACTTAGCAGATGTTATTGCGGGTGTAGCGAAATGCTCGTGTTCTGACGGGCAGTCACCTTAGAGTTAGAGGTACATACTTAAAAGCCAACAATAGCCTGTGAAAAGGTAAACATGTGTTAGGGTCTTAAGGGCAGGCAGGCAAGAGGCAGGCAGGCAAGAGGCAGGCAGCCAGGCAAGAGGCAGGCAGCCAGACAGGCAAGAGGCAGGCAGCCAGGCAAGAGGCAGGCAGGCAAGAGGAATAGGATAAGATGCAGAAAATAATGGTAGGAGTGGTAGCGGTGGTAGAGCTAAATAATGGTAGGAGTGGTAGCGGTGGTAGAACTAAATAATGGTAGGAGTGGTAGAACTAAATAATGGTGGGAGTGGTAGCGGCGGTAGAACTAAATAATGGTAGGAGTGGTAGCGGTGGTAGAGCTAAATAATGGTAGGAGTGGTAGCAGTGGTAGAGCTAAATAATGGTAGGAGTGGTAGCGGTGGTAGAGCTAAATAATGGTAGGAGTGGTAGTGGCGGTAGAACTAAATAATGGTAGGAGTGGTAGCGGCGGTAGAACTAAATAATGTCAGCTAAAGGACCCACAAGACAAACAAACAAAAATGAATTTCTGCAATGGTAGAACTAAATAATGGTAGGAGTGGTAGCGGCGGTAGAACTAAATAATGTCAGCTAAAGGACCCACAAGACAAACAAACAAAAATGAATTTCTGCAATGAAATCCAAATGAACTCAATCTGAAATGTGGATTTGGCTTTAGGAAACAGGCTATGGTGCGCACTCAAGGTTCTGCTCTTCGAGTTTGAATACCTAAATGGTAAGCTGTAGACCATACTATTTACCAAGCGACTTTTCAGCTATATTCTTCGTAGCTGTCTCTTTACCACCGCAAACCGATGGGCACAAATACCGCACTCAACGAGCTGTATAAAGCCACAAGCAAACAATGTTCATCCGGCTGCAGCGCCCCTAGTGGCCGGTGAGTTTAATGCAGGAAAACTGAAGTCTGTTTTACCTCATTTCTACCAGCAACTAGATCATCATTCCTCCACAGACAGAGATGTATACAAAGCTATCCCTAGCCCTCCATTTGGCAAATTTGACAACACTATCATCCTGATTCCTGCTTACAAGCAACAACTCAAACAGGAAATACCGGTGACACGCTCAATAAGGAAGTGGTCCGATGAAGTGGATGCTAAGCTACAGGACTGTTACGCTAGCACAAACTGTAATACGTTTCGGGAATTAATCTGATGGCATTGAAGAGTTTACCACATCAGTCACCGGCTTCATTAACCCATCAGAGTAAAAGCCTTGTCTAAGCCAGTGAGGAGGCCTTCTACTAGGCTATATAGAATTGTTTTAAGACGGTCATACCAAGGATAATTTTAAGACCCCTTGAAGTAAACAAACATTTGTGGAAAAAAAACGGATTAACATTTCTATTTGGCCTTACTGATATTTTCAGGATGTCTCATGTTCTGACAAACACCGCTCTGTCTCTGTCACCTTTCACCACAGACGTGGAAGTGCCACAAAAGGTGGATGAGGTGAATTGAGATGCATCCAATGCAGAAATAACAGCTCTCTAGTTTAAACTGACGGCTTTTTAAAATGGGGATATTCTTATCATGCTAAATTAGATTTCGTCAGAGGTGCGGACATCGACCTTAGGGGGTTACTAAGTGTATTGATGACATTGTCATCGCTGACGTCATCCCCACAGTGACAGTACGTACAGTACATAACCCAACAAGAAGCCATGGATTACAGGCAACATCCGCACTGAGCTAAAGGCTAGAGATGCCGCTTTCAATGAGCAGAACACTAATCTGGATGCATAAGAAATCCTGCTACACCCTCCAACGAACCATCACACGCTGACCATTGCAAAATAAATGTACACATACATGTTATTCAATCATAGCACCTGGCTACGCAGACGCGCTTGAGCAAAAATAGAACTTGGATCTATTTGTGACACTTGACATGATGCAAATCCTGCCTCTCCCATCTCCTCATTGGTTTTTAGGAGCATACTGTATACCCACATGGGTGATTGAAAGATGAACTGAGGTCCACACTCCAGTCCGTTGTGGTAACACTATACATACAAAAGTATGACAAAACCCCTTCAAATTAGTGGATTCCGCTATTTCAGCCACACCCGCTGCTGACAGGTGTATAAAATTGAGCACACAACCATGCAATCTCCATAGACAAACATTGACAGTAAAATGTCCTTACTGAAAAGCTCTGACTTTCAACGTGGCACCGTCATAGGATGCCACATTTCCAATAAGTCAGTTCATCAAATTTATGTGCGGTTATTGTGAAGTGGAAATGTCTAGGAGCAAAAATGACTCATCCATGAAGTGGTAGGCCACAATCTCACAGAACGGGACCACTGAGTGCTAAAGCACGTAAAAATCGTCTGACCTCGGTTGCAACACTACCGAGTTCCAAACTGCCTTGGGAAGCAACGTCAGCACAATAACCGTGTAATCGAGAGCTTCATGAAATGGGTTTCCATGGCCGAGCAGCCACACACACAAGCCTAAGATCACCATGTGCAATGTAAAGCTCGCCGCCATTGGAGTGATGAATAACGTTTCACTATCTGGCAGTCCGACGGACGAATCTGGGTTTGGCGGATGTCAGGAAAACGCTACCTGCCCCAATGAATAGTACCAACTGTAAAGTTTGGTGGAGGAGGAATTTGGTCTGGGGCTGTTTTTCATTGTTCGGGCTACGCCCCTTAGTTCCAGAAGGGAAATCTTAACGCTACAACATACAATGACATTCTAGACGATTCTGTGCTTCCAACTTTGTGGCAACCGTTTGGGGAAGGCCCTTTCCTGTTTCAGCATAACAATGCACCCGGGCACAAAGCGAGGTCCATAGAGAAATGGTTTGTTGAGATCGGTGTGGAAGAACTTGACTGGCCTGCACAGAGCTCTGACCGTAACCCCATCGAACAACTGAGATTAATTGGAACGCCGACTGCGAGCCACGCCTAATCGCCCAACATCAATTCCCGACCTCACTAATCCTCGTGACTGAATGGAAGCAAGTCACTGAGCTCTACAGTATGGCCATTCTATTGCCAGTGTTTGTCTATGGAGATTGCATGGCTGTGTGCTCAAATTTACACCCCTGTTATCAACGTGTCTGGCTGAAATAGCCGAATCCACTAATTAGAAGGGCTGACCATATACTTTTGTATGTAGTGTAACTAAGTCAATGTTTCCCCTATATGCATTGAGCATAAAAAATAATGGCGTCTGCTGCTAAATCATGGCCGCTACTATACATTTATAGATGTATGCCCCAGGAAGACCCCCATTGTGTCTATCAGTGTTCACCCTATATTCACTTAGCAGCGGCAGGCCACCGCTGCTAAATCGTTGCAGCCACTCCAACAAATATGATTTAGATTTAAAATAATTTTCGGGATTCGGTGTAAACTTAAACGACTAAAACCAGATATAAAGTAAGTAGAAAAGATAATGGAGCGATATATTTTTTAACTAACTAACAATCGATCAAATAAAAATTAGACACAAAAGGTAGAATCTAAAATTCGAAACAAATTTCACTGCAAATTTCCTCTCAGCCCCATGAATGTGTAGAATTGAAGGAAACTAGCTTTACCCTTAAAAAAATTGTTCTCTGTGTAGAATTGCAGGAAATCAGCTTTAAAACAAGACTTTGTCTCTGTGGCCAAGAGGAGGGTCTCTAACATTTTCTGTCGGAGACCGCGCCACCTTCCCCACACTACCTTTGCCACCGCTGCTGAAAACACTGTCTATGCAGTTATTTCAGTGACAACATGACTAATTTCAGAGATGGTAAATATATGTTTTGTTTTGGCTGAGGGAAGAGACTGAATTCAATGAATGACCACAGAATCAACATTCTCTGAAACGAGCATATAATTATAGCCTCCAGGAGCCAGCGGAAACAGTAGAGGATATGGAGAGCTCCTAAAATATCACTGTGTGTGTGTGTGTGTGTGCGCGCGTGTGTTCACGTCAACCAGACTGAGGCAATACTGTGGTTTAGAAAGGGTCTTTAAGGGTTGGGGGTTCCCACAGGTCCAGAAGAGCCTTTCCGCTGTCTGTGGACTGAGGTTTGAACCACAATGCTGTCTTAGTCCTCTAAACTATAGTCTAACCATAACCTAAAGGGAGCCAACACAAGTCTTCAGGTCTCAGGCAAGGTTACTCATCAGCCCCAGCATTACACAAGAACATCACAAGAACACTTGTTATGTTTCCATGGTTCCCTGTCTGGAACAGAGGTCAGACTGGAATATATGTCTGGTGTTAATACTGACTGGAGACAAAGAACAAAAATAGGACAGCACTGTGGTGAATAAACAAAGATGCAGTATGAAGAAATCACTCCGCCATTTCCTGGTTGCTAAAACTCTAATAGTTCGTCTTTCAATTTATGTGACAAAACAGGCAAGTATAGTGTAGAGAATCATTGTACCACCTAAATCCCTGTGAAATATATTTTCCATAACCAAAAATATAGTATTTTGCATCGTATGGGAATCATGGGCTCCCGAGTGGTGCAGCGGTCTAAGACACTGCATCTCAGTGCTAGAGGTGTCACTGCAGTACCTGGTTCGAATCCAGGCTGCATCACATCCGGCCGTGATTGGGAGTCCCATAGGGCGGCACACAATTGGCCCAGCGACGTTCAGGTTTGGCCGGGGTAGGCCGACATTGTAAATTAGAAATTTTACTTGCCTAGTTGAATAATGGTTAAATAAAATGTTTAAAAAAAATTGAAATAGTACACATAGAACAGATACCTCTTCTTAGACTTACTATCAATGAGAATGACAGATCTATAACACACATGTCTATGTGAATTTGGTCGGGTCACCCCGAAAAGTTACATACTGCATATTTTTATTCCCACACGAACGTTTCGGGTATGAGCCCTTCAGCGTGCATAGGGGGCAATGAGAATTAATGTCACGACAACAACACAAGCCAGCCAGGTGAGCATAGTTATAGATTCTCAAAGTCAGTATTGGCCCAATCAAGAGATCCCAACAGGCGCTGTGGGGGAAAGATGAAAATCAATGATAATATTTTATTAGAAAACAAGCAAAAAGAAAAAAAAACACTGAAATGTTACATTTACATAAGTATTCAGACCCTTTACAGAGGACTTTGTTGAAGCACAATTGGCAGCAAATAAGGAGTGTTGCTGCACAGCTATTTTCAGGTCTCTCCAGAGATGGTCAATCGGGTTCAAGTCCGGGCTCTGGCTGGGCCACTCAAGGACTTTCAGAGACATGCCCCGAAGCCACTCCTGCGTTGGCTTGGCTGTGTGCTTAGGGTCTTTAACCTGTTGGAAGATGAACCTTCGCCCCAGTCTGAGGTCCTGAGTGCTCTGGAGCAGGTTTTCAACAAGGATCTCTCTGTACTTTGCTCTGATCATCTTTCCCTCGATCGTGACTAGTCTCCCAGTCCCTGCTGCTGAAAAACCTCCCCAGAGCATGATGCTGTCACCACCATGCTTCACTGTAGGGATGGTGCCAGGTTTCCTCCAGACATGATGCATCCAGGCCAAAGAGTTCAATCTTGGTTTCATCAGATCAGAGAATCTTGTTTCTCATGGTCTGGGAGTCTTTAGGTGCCTTTTGGCAAACTCCGAGTGGGCTGTCGTGTGCCTTTTATTAACGAGTGGCTTCCGTCTCACCACTCTACCATAAAGGCCTGATTGGTGGAATGCTGCAAAGTGGTTGTCCTTCTGGAAGTTTCTCCCATCTTCACAGAGGAACTCTAGAGCCCTTCCAGAGTGACCATCGGGTTCTTGATCACCCCCTGACCAAGGTGTTTTGTGGGTACTATTTAATGAAGCTGCCAGTTGAGGACTTGTGAGGTGTCTGTTTCTCAAACTAGACACTAATGTACTTGTCCTCTTGCTCAGTTGTGCACCGGGGCCTCCCACTCCTCTTTCTATTCCGGTTAGAGCCAACTTGCGCTGTTCTGTGAAGGGAGTAGTATAGAGCGTTGTACGAGATCTTCAGTTTCTTGGGAATTTCTCGCATGGAATAGCTTTCATTTCTCAGAACAAGAATAGACTGACGAGTTTCAGAAGAAAGGTCTTTATTTATGGCCATTTTGAGCCTGTAATCGAACCCACAAATGCTTTTGCTCCAGATGCTCAACTAGTCTAAAGATGGCCAGTTTTATTGCTTTTTTAAAATCAGCACAACAGTTTTCAGCTGTGCTAACATAATAGCAGAAGGGTTTACTATTGATCAATTAGCCTTTTAAAATTATAAACTTGGATTAGCTAACACAACGTGCCATTGGAACACAGGAGTGATGGTTGCTGATAATGGGCCTCTGTACGCCTATGTAGATATTCATTTAAAATCAGCCGTTTCCAGCTACAATAGTCATTTACAACATTAACAATGTCTACACTGTATTTCTGATCAATTTGATGTTCTTTTTTGTGACCCCAAACTTTTGAATGGTAGTGTATATAAAATATATATATATTACAAACACACAAAGATCCATTATGATGTCATAACCTAAATGTTAGGAGGGTATTTTCAGCCTACATATTTTTAGCCTTTTAACAAGGAAAATTCCTCTTTGAGACCTGCTAGGGCAAAGGTGCCCATGCAGTCTATCCAATATGTCTCTCTTTGGAGACAGACATACAGGTAGCCAGAGGCAGCCAGAAAGAGAGACAGCCAGACAGACAGCCAGACAGACAGCCAGAGAGACAGCCAGAGAGACAGCCAGAGAGACAGCCAGAGAGACAGCCAGACAGACAGCCAGACAGACAGCCAGAGAGACAGCCAGAGAGACAGCCAGACAGAGAGCCAGACAGAGAGCCAGACAGAGAGCCAGCCATATCGTCTGTTAGGTGGGAGGGAAAAGACTAGAGCTGCTGTATATCTCACTGTTGACAGACGGCTCTGATTGATAAGAGGAGTGTGTTTGTGCGGCTGTGCTGTGCTTGGCCAGGTTACCCTGAATGTGTCTTCTGTACTTTCCTGAGTGTGTGTGTGGTTGTGTTATATTGGGCTTTTGACACTGCGTGTGTGTGTTATGTAGCCTGTGTGTGTCTGGCATAGTTGCTGACAGCCAGCCTGCAGCCACCAGGGAGCAAATATAGCCCTGCATAACTCCCTGGCAGAGCCTACACACTCACACCAACAATCTGAAAGCAACAGCAACACACAAAGTGCAGAGAGCCAGAACGGTGGTGGGCATTCCTCTTCAGTATGGTGACCCACGGCCTAGCAGGGGATCCACGACCCGCGGCCTAGCAGGGGATCCACGACCCGCGGCCTAGCAGGGGAGCCACGACCCGCGGCCTAGCAGGGGAGCCACGACCCGCGGCCTAGCAGGGGAGCCACGACTCGCGGCCTAGCAGGGACCAATGGCGTAGCAAGGTGCCAGTGGAGGTTGAGAGCAGTGGAGAGGCAGGCTAAGGCAAGCCAGCCAGGGCTGTTTTTAGCCTGGGCTGGGTTAGGCTGGTGGGGCGCTCTATCCCTGTCCGGACTACTCCACAGACAGGGCACTCATTAAACCAGCCTGCAGCTCAGCCCACCTCTCACCCTTGGCCTGCATGGGGCCTACTGTTACCCAGCACACACAGCATGTACTCTTTCTCATTGACAGAGTGACTAATACTACTCACAGTGAGGTGACGTTGTACTCTAGTACTGTAGGTAGGTAGAGAGGTGGAGGAGAATGGGAGGCCAATGACTCATTGAACAGAGAGAGCGAGAGGGAGCGTGTGAGAAAGTGAGTGAGTGAGTGAGTGAGTGAATGAGTGAGTGAGTGAGTGAGTATAGTGATATAACTCCTGTCCAGTTGTCCCAGTTAAACTGTATATATGAAACAAGAGTCGGGACACAGGCTACAGAGAGAAGATAAGCTCTCTCTCCCTGTTTCAATAGGACTTATCATATTTAATGAGAAAGGACTAGTGGCTGACAACACAATAGCGTGCGTAGCAAGTACCATAGAAAACAACAGTAGAAAATATAATTATCCTACAACATGGGCCAAATGCTGACTGGCTGAAAATGTCATGAGATGTTTCATATATTCGGTTTATTTTGATCGAAACCGTTTTTATTTGGATTTCCTCATTATTGTATATTAATTCAATAATACCACTATAACATATAGAAGAATCAAATGTCTTTCACTTTAGACAATTTAAAAATATGTATCAATGTGTAGATCAAACAATACTATGCATAATCTATGAGCAGGATTACTGTCATACCTCAATTAGCCACCAAATCCCTCATTTGAAAGCAACTATTTTCTGGAAGCTGTGAAGCGACATTTTCCCTACATTTACCCCCCACGTGGGACAGCCCCCTAGCAATCCGATTTTCAGCCAATGAGCTTCAGTCCCTCGCCATTTGAGTGACACCTAGCTAGACACGCGAACACACACAGTACAGCGAGAGACAATGACGTAGTACACACACAGTTCAGCGAGAGACAACAATGACGTAGTACACACACAGTAATGACGTAGTACACACACAGTAATGACGTAGTACACACACACAGTACAGCGAGAGAGACAGTAATGACGTGGTACACACACAGTAATGACGTGGTACACACACAGTACAGCGAGAGAGACAGTAATGATGTGGTACACACACAGTAATGACGTGGTACACACACAGTTCAGCGAGAGAGACAGTAATGACGTGGTACACACACAGTAATGACGTGGTACACACACAGTACAGCGAGAGAGAGACAGTAATGACGTGGTACACACACAGTAATGACGTAGTACACACACAGTACAGCGAGAGAGACAGTAATGACGTAGTACACACACAGTAATGACGTAGTACACACACAGTACAGCGAGAGAGAGAGAGACAGTAATGGCGTAGTACACACACAGTAATGACGTAGTACACACACAGTACAGCGAGAGAGCCAGTAATGACGTAGTACACACACAGTAATGACGTAGTACACACCCAGTTCAGCGAGAGAGCCAGTAATGACGTAGTACACACACAGTAATGACGTAGTACACACCCAGTTCAGCGAGAGAGCCAGTAATGACGTAGTACACACACAGTAATGACGTAGTACACACACAGTTCAGCGAGAGAGCCAGTAATGACATGGTACACACACAGTAATGACGTAGTACACACACAGTTCAGCGAGAGAGACAGTAATGACGTGGTACACACACAGTAATGACGTGGTACACACACAGTTCAGCGAGAGAGAGACAGTAATGATGTGGTACACACAGTAATGACGTAGTACACACACAGTACAGCGAGAGAGACAGTAATGACGTGGTACACACACAGTAATGACGTAGTACACACACAGTAATGACGTAGTACACACACAGTTCAGCGAGAGAGACAGTAATGACGTGGTACACACACAGTAATGACGTAGTACACACACAGTGCAGCGAGAGAGACAGTAATGACGTGGTACACACACAGTAATGAAGTAGTACACACACAGTTCAGCGAGAGAGACAGTAATGACGTGGTACACACACAGTAATGACGTGGTACACACACAGTACAGCGAGAGAGAGACAGTAATGACGTGGTACACACACAGTAATGACGTAGTACACACACAGTACAGCGAGAGAGAGACAGTAATGGCGTAGTACACACACAGTAATGACGTAGTACACACACAGTACAGCGAGAGAGCCAGTAATGACGTAGTACACACACAGTAATGACGTAGTACACACACAGTTCAGCGAGAGAGCCAGTAATGACGTGGTACACACACAGTAATGACGTAGTACACACACAGTTCAGCGAGAGAGAGACAGTAATGATGTGGTACACACAGTAATGACGTAGTACACACACAGTACAGCGAGAGAGACAGTAATGACGTGGTACACACACAGTAATGACGTGGTACACACACAGTAATGACGTAGTACACACACAGTGCAGCGAGAGAGACAGTAATGACGTGGTACACACACAGTAGACGTAGTACACACACAGTACAGCGAGAGAGACAGTAATGACGTAGTACACACACAGTACAGCGAGAGAGACAGTAATGATGTAGTACACACACAGTATCTGCACATTAGTGACATAGTACACAATTTTCGGGGACCAGTTTTGACTCGTGGGTGCTACTTTCAGAACTACTGGCAAGAAGAAAAAAAAACGGTATACCAAAGTACCAGATAATATCTTTAAGTTGAATATGCTTTTAAAATAGACAGCAAACTGTCATCTTTCATTGTACTATAGTGCAGCATGAAGACACACTGCAACCACCTTATTCTGATATACTATAAACGACACACAAGGTGGAATAGAAGAGATAAAATGAGTTGTAATTCTTCTGGTGGAACATGGGATGGGGGAAGACCAGTGTTGGGGATACTGAAATTACTTTTTTTGCAGTAACGAGTTAGCTAGCTAGCAAGATGGCAGCGCCAACAGCCTTGACATCGTGGAAGAATTCACAGTATTATTCACCTTATTTTGACTTGGTAGAAGAAAAGGAGAAAAAAAAAAAACATAATAAAATACTAACTGTGCCTCGGGGATAAACGCATGTCAACTTGGAAAAAACTCAACTTCAATTATGAAGAAGCACCTTCAGGCCGAGCACAGCTCCACAAGCCTGGTGGAGAAAAAGACCTACGCCAGCCGATTGCCGTTGATGCGGAGGATTACGGTGCATCTGTTCAGGCTAAACCCGTCACCACGAGATAACTAAACGAACATGTATGAGTCTTTGATTTCATGCCATTTATTTCAATGCATTATGTTTAGGATTTATCTGAGATTTTGCATGTGGTCAGCAGTTTAACGCACAGGTTATTTCCATTTTTCAAGTCGGGCTTGGTGTGACTTAATAGCCTGTATTTAGTGGCTTTAATATGTATATCTCATTTCATGAAGCTGCCTAAAATGTTTTGTTTTGATTTATGGACAATGATGCTTTGATGCGTTGAGTGCCTCAAGCACTGAGATGCAGTGCCTTAGACCACGTCACCACTCGGGAGAAAAATACACAGTTCAATTTACTACAACAACTATTAGGAAATGGGACAGAGATCTCAGCCTTGAGCTCTCCCACGATTTTCAAATGACATCACAATGCTACATTGACAACTCTAGGAGCTTAGCGGAACATTCCACGAGTTCTAAGTAGGCAAGCCATTCTACGGTAGTGTGTTCCCTTTACTAGGCATAACAATGACTAATACGGTAAGGCGGTAATGTTCGGTAAGGCAAAAGTAATGTAACAACTAACGAGTTACTTTCCACAGTAAGTACCGGTGTAATTTAATAAGTTACTTTTAAAATGGCATTAAATGTTGTAACCTAACGAGTTACTTTTTTAAAAAGTAACGTTCCCCAACACTAGGGAAGACACATCATCACACACACAGTCTCTTTAGACAGACATCATCATCATCATGTCTGTATCACGTAAATCTCTGCCTGCGCTTTAGAGAGCACCATGCTCATCCCTGTCACACACGTGATGCAGTGGGGGGGGGGGGGGGGGGGGGGGGGGGACCCATGCTCACGTCACATGACACAAGCACCACACACACTGCACTTTACGTCACAAGCGCCACACACTGCACATTACCTACCCCCCCCCGACACTGTGCTATGTCACAAGCAGTTTCCGCCAGCCTTGCCAGGGCTTCATACAGCTAATGAAGGGTGGAAAGCTTATCAACATGTGTCTGGATCAGAAGGGAAGACAGGGACAGACCTGTATTAAAAGACTGTGTTCAAAACCATTCAAATAGTTGAAGAGACAGTTTAGTTGAGTAACCAACCAAATCTCAAGGCATATTGGCTCCACATATATAGGGAAAGGGGAGATACCTAGTTAGTTGTCCAACTGAATGCATTCAACTGAAATGTGTCTTCCGCATTTAACCCAACCCCTCTGAATCAGAGAGGTGCGGGGGGGCTGCCTTAAATCGACATCCAACTAATTGACTCGATCATTCACAATAAATCTATTTCACAAATGTACTATTTTGGATGAACAGCATAACAAAAAACTACCATATCCTATTATTTTAACAACAATTTGACACCAAACATCATCAAGCCTTTAACTACATTTAAAATGCGATTCCCATGGGGGACCAGAACGAAAATGTATGCACTCACTACTGTAAGTCTCTCTGGATAAGAGCGTCTGCTAAATTACGTAAATGTAATATAGGGAACTCATAGGATGTGCTAACTAGAGGTCGACCGATTAAATCGGAATGGCCGATTAATTAGGGCCGATTTCAAGTTTTCATAACAATCGGTAATCGGCATTATTGGACACCGATTGTGACCGATTACATTGCACTCCACGAGGAGACTGCGTGGCAGGCTGACTACCTGTTACGCGAAAGCAGCAAGAAGCCAAGGTAAGGTGCTAGCTAGCATTAAACGTATCTTATTAAAAAACAATCAATCTTAACATTATCACTAGTTAACTACACATGGTTGATGATATTACTAGTGTATCTAGCTTGTCCTGCGTTGCATTTAATCAATGCGGTGCCTGTTAAATCTCTCATCGAATCACAGCCTACTTCGCCAAACGGGTGATTTAACAAGCGCATTCGTGAAAAAAAAGCACTGTCGTTGCTCCAACGTGTACCTAACCATAAACATCAATGCCTTTCTTAAAATCAATACACAAGTATATCTTTTTAAACCTGCATATTTAGTCAATATTGCCTGATAACATGAATTTCTTTTAACTAAGGAAATTGTGTCACTTCTCTTGCGTTCCGTGCAAGCAGAGTCAGGGTGTATGCAGCAGTTTGGGCCGCCTGGCTCGTTGCGAGCTGTGTGAAGACTGTTTCTTCCTAACAAAGACCGTAATTAATTTGCCAGAATTGTACATAATTATGACATAACATTGAAGGTTGTGCAATGTAACAGCAATATTTAGACTTAGGAATGTCACCCGTTAGATAAATTACAGAACGGTTCCGTATTTCACTGAAAGAATAAGCGTTTTGTTTTCGAAATGATAGGTCAATAATATGGTCAAATCCGGGAAACTAAGGCTCGTATTTCTGTGTGTTATTATATTATAATTAAGTCTATGATTTGATAGAGCAGTCTGACTGAGCGGTGGTAGGCAGCAGCAGCCTCGTAAGAATTCATTCAAACAGCACTTTCGTGCAGCTCTTCGCTGTGCTTCAAGCATTGAGCTGTTTATGACTTCAAGCCTATCAACTCCCGAGATTAGGCTGGTGTAACCGATGTGAAATGGCTAGCTAGTTAGCGGGGTGCGTGCTAATAGTGTTTCAAATCGGTGACATCACTCGCTCTGAGACTTTGAAGTAGTTGTTCCCCTTGCTCTGCAAGGGCCTCAGCATTTGTTGAGCGATGGGTAACGATGCTTCGAGGGTGACTGTTGTCGATGTGTCCCTGGTTCGAGCCCAGGTAGGAGCGAGGAGAGGGACGGAAGCTATACTGTTACACTGGCAATACTATAGTGCCTATAAGAACATCCAATAGTCAAAGGTATAAAATGTATTTAAAAAATTGCATCGCAGTGTTAGCTGTGCCACCAGAGATTCTGGGTTCGAGTCCAGGCTCTGTCGCAGCCGGCCGCGACCGGGAGGCGGCGCATAATTGGCCCAGCGTCGTCCAGGTTAGGGGAGGGTTTGGCCGGCAGGGATATCCTTGTCTCATCGCGCACTAGCGACTCCTGTGGCGGGCCGGGCGCAGTGCACGCTGACCAGGTCGCCAGGTGTACAGTGTTTCCTCCGACACATTGGTGCGGCTGGCTTCCGGGTTAGATTGGCATTGTGTCAAGAAGCTGTGCGTCTTGGTTGGGTTGTGTTTCGCATGCCTCTCAACCTTCGCCTCTCCCGAGTCTGTACGGGAGTTGCAGCGATGAGACAAGACTGTAACTACCAATTGGATACCATGAAATTGGGGAGAGAAAAAGGGGGTAAAAAAACATTGGCCTACCTTAGGCTTTCTGAAAGAAGCGAATGAATTGACAAGGAAGTATAAAAGGGGTAGCTATAGTATGAAGATGGAATTGACAATCATTAAAATAGAAACAAATAAATGGTTTTGATGGTTATTAGTAAGCATTTCACTGTAAGGACTACACCTGTTGTATTCGCCGCATATGACAAATAAAATGTGATTTGATTATATTTTCATGATGGTCTTCGTCAATTACCGTCAGTTACGCGGTTATTCTATGATGGTCACAGCCCTAGGTATAAGAGTACCAGCCCTAGGTATAAGAGTACCAGCCCTAGGTATAAGAGTACCAGCCCTAGGTATAAGAGTAACCGCCCTAGGTATAAGAGTAACCGCCCTAGGTATAAGAGTAACTGCCCTAGGTATAAGAGTAACCGCCCTAGGTATAAGAGTACCAGCCCTAGGTATAAGAGTAACCGCCCTAGGTATAAGAGTAACCGCCCTAGGTATAAGAGTAACCGCCCTAGGTATAAGAGTACCAGCCCTAGGTATAAGAGTACCAGCCCTAGGTATAAGAGTAACAGCCCTAGGTATAAGAGTAACAGCCCACATCCCCTAAATATATCCTTAATCCCCATAACTCAACAACGCACCAGCGTCAAACAGAAGGTATACTTTACATTGCGTCCTCTGTCACTCCTATGGTCCTCCATGGCGATGTAATAAAAAGGTGTGTTGTTGATTATTCCCTAAGACCACTCACAGTAACTCTGCCCACGGTGCACCGCTGACCCTATTCCACCCCTCCCCTCTCTGCCAGGCTCAGATTAATATATTCAATCATGAAAATTCCCCATGATTATATATCTCTGGCTGGATGGACGGCTGGCTTCCGCAATGCATCCTACTGTTACCACGAGTACCTGTCAAAAAACCCACGCTGCCAAGCTCTTACCAATTCTCTGACTCTCTAAAATAGGTCTTTCCAAAGACAATTACAGGATAAAGGTAAGCTTCTTACTTCTTAGAGATTAAGGGGCTAAGCTTAGGGGTAAAACTTTTGCTCTGTTGGAGCACAGGAATACCAAAGTAATCAAAAAAAGGACTGGAGAGGACGCAGGGCACTTCTGTTGCATTATTTAACATGGAGTATGATACAGAAAACTGCAGATACCAGTTGGCTTAAGAAAAGCGTGAGTTCCATTCAAAGCTAGCTCTCTCTCTTCCCCATCTGTCAGTGTCCTCATGTAACTGACTGGTTATAAGACCTGGGTCTTTTACGTGACTGAAGTTCTAGGTCCCTCCAACCCTCTGAGCTAAAGCCTGGTGCCTAGGCATTAACTAACACGATTCCACAGACTAAGCCAGGGGATAACCTTTTCAGTCGCTACCCTATTCTGATAACTCAATCAATCAGTCCCTCATCGTTACTATTCAATACCTCAGTCCCTCAACGTTACTATTCAATACCTCAAATCAATCCCTCAATGTTACTATTCAATACATCAGTCCCTCAACGTTACTATTCAATACATCAAATCAATCCCTCAACGTTACTATTCAATACATCAGTCCCTCGACGTTACTATTCAATACATCAGTCCCTCGACGTTACTATTCAATACATCAGTCCCTCGACGTTACTATTCAATACATCAGTCCCTCGACGTTACTATTCAATACATCAGTCCCTCGACGTTACTATTCAATACATCAGTCCCTCGACGTTACTATGCAATACATCAGTCCCTCGACGTTACTATGCAATACATCAGTCCCTCGACGTTACTATGCAATACATCAGTCCCTCGACGTTACTATGCAATCCATCAGTCCCTCGACGTTACTATGCAATCAATCAGTCCCTCGACGTTACTATGCAATCAATCAGTCCCTCGACGTTACTATGCAATACATCAGTCCCTCGACGTTACTATGCAATACATCAGTCCCTCGACGTTACTATGCAATACATCAGTCCCTCGACGTTACTATGCAATACATCAGTCCCTCGACGTTACTATGCAATACATCAGTCCCTCGACGTTACTATGCAATACATCAGTCCCTCGACGTTACTATGCAATACATCAGTCCCTCGACGTTACTATGCAATACATCAGTCCCTCGACGTTACTATGCAATACATCAGTCCCTCGACGTTACTATGCAATACATCAGTCCCTCGACGTTACTATGCAATACATCAGTCCCTCGACGTTACTATGCAATACATCAGTCCCTCGACGTTACTATGCAATACATCAGTCCCTCGACGTTACTATGCAATACATCAGTCCCTCGACGTTACTATGCAATACATCAGTCCCTCGACGTTACTATGCAATACATCAGTCCCTCGACGTTACTATGCAATACATCAGTCCCTCGACGTTACTATGCAATACATCAGTCCCTCGACGTTACTATGCAATACATCAGTCCCTCGACGTTACTATGCAATACATCAGTCCCTCGACGTTACTATGCAATACATCAGTCCCTCGACGTTACTATGCAATACATCAGTCCCTCGACGTTACTATGCAATACATCAGTCCCTCGACGTTACTATGCAATACATCAGTCCCTCGACGTTACTATGCAATACATCAGTCCCTCGACGTTACTATGCAATACATCAGTCCCTCGACGTTACTATGCAATACATCAGTCCCTCGACGTTACTATGCAATACATCAGTCCCTCGACGTTACTATGCAATACATCAGTCCCTCGACGTTACTATGCAATACATCAGTCCCTCGACGTTACTATGCAATACATCAGTCCCTCGACGTTACTATGCAATACATCAGTCCCTCGACGTTACTATGCAATACATCAGTCCCTCGACGTTACTATGCAATACATCAGTCCCTCGACGTTACTATGCAATACATCAGTCCCTCGACGTTACTATGCAATACATCAGTCCCTCGACGTTACTATGCAATACATCAGTCCCTCGACGTTACTATGCAATACATCAGTCCCTCGACGTTACTATGCAATACATCAGTCCCTCGACGTTACTATGCAATACATCAGTCCCTCGACGTTACTATGCAATACATCAGTCCCTCGACGTTACTATGCAATACATCAGTCCCTCGACGTTACTATGCAATACATCAGTCCCTCGACGTTACTATGCAATACATCAGTCCCTCGACGTTACTATGCAATACATCAGTCCCTCGACGTTACTATGCAATACATCAGTCCCTCGACGTTACTATGCAATACATCAGTCCCTCGACGTTACTATGCAATACATCAGTCCCTCGACGTTACTATGCAATACATCAGTCCCTCGACGTTACTATGCAATACATCAGTCCCTCGACGTTACTATGCAATACATCAGTCCCTCGACGTTACTATGCAATACATCAGTCCCTCGACGTTACTATGCAATACATCAGTCCCTCGACGTTACTATGCAATACATCAGTCCCTCGACGTTACTATGCAATACATCAGTCCCTCGACGTTACTATGCAATACATCAGTCCCTCGACGTTACTATGCAATACATCAGTCCCTCGACGTTACTATGCAATACATCAGTCCCTCGACGTTACTATGCAATACATCAGTCCCTCGACGTTACTATGCAATACATCAGTCCCTCGACGTTACTATGCAATACATCAGTCCCTCGACGTTACTATGCAATACATCAGTCCCTCGACGTTACTATTCAATACATCAGTCCCTCGACGTTACTATTCAATACATCAGTCCCTCGACGTTACTATTCAATACATCAGTCCCTCGACGTTACTATTCAATACATCAGTCCCTCGACGTTACTAGTCAATACATCAGTCCCTCGACGTTACTAGTCAATACATCAGTCCCTCGACGTTACTAGTCAATACATCAGTCCCTCGACGTTACTAGTCAATACATCAGTCCCTCGACGTTACTAGTCAATACATCAGTCCCTCGACGTTACTAGTCAATACATCAGTCCCTCGACGTTACTAGTCAATACATCAGTCCCTCGACGTTACTAGTCAATACATCAGTCCCTCGACGTTACTAGTCAATACATCAGTCCCTCGACGTTACTAGTCAATACATCAGTCCCTCGACGTTACTAGTCAATACATCAGTCCCTCGACGTTACTAGTCAATACATCAGTCCCTCGACGTTACTAGTCAATACATCAGTCCCTCGACGTTACTAGTCAATACATCAGTCCCTCGACGTTACTAGTCAATACATCAGTCCCTCGACGTTACTAGTCAATACATCAGTCCCTCGACGTTACTAGTCAATACATCAGTCCCTCGACGTTACTATTCAATACATCAGTCCCTCGACGTTACTATTCAATACATCAGTCCCTCGACGTTACTATTCAATACATCAGTCCCTCGACGTTACTATTCAATACATCAGTCCCTCGACGTTACTATTCAATACATCAGTCCCTCGACGTTACTATTCAATACATCAGTCCCTCGACGTTACTATTCAATACATCAGTCCCTCGACGTTACTATTCAATACATCAGTCCCTCGACGTTACTATTCAATACATCAGTCCCTCGACGTTACTATTCAATACATCAGTCCCTCAACGTTACTATTCAATACATCAGTCCCTCAACGTTACTATTCAATACATCAGTCCCTCAACGTTACTATTCAATACATCAGTCCCTCAACGTTACTATTCAATACATCAGTCCCTCAACGTTACCATTCAATACATCAGTCCCTCAACGTTACCATTCAATACATCAGTCCCTCAATGTTACTATTCAATACATCAGTCCCTCAACGTTACTATTCAATAAATCAAACCAGTCCCTCAACGTTACTATTCAACAAATGTCCTTAACGACCGCTTCACAACAATGCCGCCCAGGTTTCTTTCAGGCTTGAACCATCCTAAAAATAGCAAACCCTGTGGCCAAAATAAAGAAGTCTAACTCACAATAGCCTGATCTCCTAAGACTAGGAGCCGTCAGCATTATCTCTAGGCTAATTGGCGTTCAGCGTGTCTGAGAAAAAACTCATTAGCAGAGGATGTGGGCGCAGGACACTCAGCATTACTGTTTCTGTAGTGCAGTGTTTCCCCCAGCTATTCTAGACGGGGCAGTCCCCCCCGCCGCACAACCTGACAAATACAGCAGAGGGAGATGCAACAGAGCATTTCTCAGAGGATTTCTATTTCAAAGATACAAAAAATATATATAAAAACAAATTTAAAGGTTGTTTTTTTCTTTGTATTATCTTTTACCAGATCATATGTATTATATTCTCCTACATTAATTTCACATTTCCACAAACTTAAAAGTGTTTCCTTTCAAATGGTATCAAGAATATGCATATCCTTGCTTCAGGTCCTGAGCTACAGGCAGTCAGATTAGGGTGTCATTTTAGGCGAAAAAAAAAAAAAAAGGGGGCGGTATTAAGAGGTATTAAGGACCCCCTCATCTGGTTCACATTGTTGTTCTACACCTGATTCAACGAATCAATGGCTTGATGATATGTTGACAAGTTAAAACAGCAGGTGTGCCAGTGGTGGAATGGAACAAACATGTGAACCCGACTGAAATTCCCAGAGGAAGTGATTGAGAAACACAGCAGTAGAGAAGAGAGAGTTTCTGTCCTTGACTGCAGGCACTGTGGTGTCACGTAAGTTCACAGGAAGCACATTGACATCACGCATGCACACACGCTCCTTACAGATCTCTAGGTTTTACCTTACTGTAAAGGAAGTGTTTTTATCAGGGGAGGCCTGTGATTGGATAATGGATGAGCTAAGACTGTCTGCGTGTCAGAGGTGGATTATTGAAGTGGCTGATCTTGAGAGATGAGCTGGGGCAGCCAGGGTTCGAATTACACACCTGTTTGTCCCTTCAGACTGTTGGTCCCTGGTCCCTGACACGATCTGTTAGTTCCATGGACCAACAGGCTGAAAGGACCAACAGATAGTGCCATGGACCAACAGGCTGAAAGGACCAACAGATAGTGCCATGGACCAACAGGCTGAAAGAACAATCTGTTTGTCCCTTCAGCCTTTGGTCCCTGCCACTATCCGTTTGTCCCTTCAGCCTGATGGTCCCTGCCACTATCCGTTTGTCCCTTCAGCCTGTTGGTCCCTGCCACTATCCGTTTGTCCCTTCAGCCTGTTGGTCCCTGCCACTATCCGTTTGTCCCTTCAGCCTGTTGGTCCCTGCCACTATCCGTTTGTCCCTTCAACTATCCGTTTGTCCCTTCAGCCTGTTGGTCCCTGCCACTATCCGTTTGTCCCTTCAGCCCCAGTGGTTGGGTTCTCATGACTCCAGTTTTAGCTTAACGAGCTGACTGTGGCGACGGATTGCAGCTGTCCCGTTGGTCAACGACAGACAGACTGCACAGACACACAGGCGTACAGGAAGTTATTAAAAGGCTCCTTCTGTAGGCAGATCAACTGACCTCCCACTGAGTGATAAACGACTGATAACAGAATGAAAAGTGGTCAACAACTCTGAACTCATACAAGTTAAAGAAAAAGGGTATTTTAGCCATTCAGTCACACATGAATCCTCAATGTCCTTGAGAGCTATGTCCCAAACTCAGTAAACTGACTAAATAAAAAGAGAAAGGCAAAACTCAGTGCTGCAGTCAAGGACATTGAGCTCTCTCGCTCTCCCTCTCTGATACTTTTATCCAAAACGACTTACAGTATTTTACATACGGGTGGTGCCGGATATCAAACCCATTATCCTGGCGTTGCGGGCGCCATTACCAACTGAGCTACAGAGGTTGTCAGACAACCTCTCGTCTTCCGAGGTGAGATCTCTCTCTCATTGGCTCCTGACTCCAGCCATCCAGTGGTAGTCTTTACAACAGATGACCAATCTAGAAAGACTAACGATGCAGCGGTTTTAGCTACTTGAGCAATGTCTGCTTCTTAACTCAGACCCAGGACCAAGGTTGGGGGTGAGGTTAGGATAAGGTTAGATAATACATGATATGTTGCCATAGTTTCATCCTTACTAACATGGCCAGATGGGACAGTGACAACAACACCCTGTGTCCTCAGAGGAGGCTGTTTATCTTTCTGGGGAAGGTCACAAATCAGGATGGAGGACGGAGTCAGAGCGGGGGAAGGGTAACATCTCAGTCACAACCTTGGAGTTCCGGTAGAGTGAGTGAGATCTCCTCCAGGGCAGAACAGGGCAGGGGTGAGTGAGTTCTCCTCCAGGACAGAACAGGGCAGGGGTGAGTGAGATCTCCTCCAGGGCAGAACAGGGCAGAGGTGAGTGAGTTCTCCTCCAGGGCAGAGGTGGTCCAGATGTATAGCTTCCTGTATAGCGTTCTGTATAGCTTCCTGTATAGCATTCTGTATAGCTTCCTGTATAGCTTCCTGTATAGCTTCCTGTATAGCGTTCTGTATAGCGTTCTGTATAGCGTTCTGTATAGCGTTCTGTTTAGTGCGTGTAGATGTATGAATCCACTGTAGGGACCTGGGAGTGGCCCAGTGGTCTAAGGCACTGCATCGCAACACTAGCTGTGCCACTAGACATTCTGGTTTGAGTCCAGGCTCTGTCCCAGTCAGCCGCAACCGGGAGAACCATTGGGCGGAGCACAATTAGCCCAGCGTCGTCCGGGTTAAGGGAGGGTTTGGCCGGCAGGGATGTCTTTGTCCCATCGCGCTCTAGCGACTCCTGTGGCGGGCCGGGCTCAGTGCACGCTGACACGGTCGCCAGGTGTATGGCGTTTCCTCCAACACGATGGTGCGGCTGGCTTCCGGGTTGGGCATTGTGTCAAGAAGCAGTGCGGCTTGGTTGGGTTATGTTTCAGAGGACGCATGGATATCGACCTTCACCTCTCCTGAGTCTGTAGGGGAGTTGCAGCGATGAGACAAGACTAACTACCAATTGAATACCACGAAATTGGGGAGAAAAATGGGTAAAAATAAATAAATAATGATATATATATTAAATGAATATACTGTATATAACGACTGTGTGAACATTAGGATATAAACAAACAGAACCATACATACAGCTGATTTAGTGCATCTACATTAATGTAAAACAAGCTAGTCCTGGCCACTCCATCTAATTTACTGCTGTGCGCTGGCTGTGGGCTAAACACGTACATTAGTTTGTTATTCAGTGTGGGGAGGGGACCCATGCTGCCCGGCGTGCATACCGTAATTGAGAGGAGCGAGAGCGGTGTGATTTAACAGCCATCCAGGACACCTTTCATATAGTGTTCCCTGAGTACTGGTGCCTGCGTCTGCCCACCGGCTGTACCGTACTGTACTGCCTGACAGATTAACTCAACTCAGTCCTCCTACTCAGCTCTCTCTCTCTCTCTCGGTCTCTGTGTCTCCCATTCAACAGAAGCATGGATGGAGTAACCAGCCAGGGGATTGCCTCAGGAGCAACACATTGAGAACATAGGCCTTCTGTTACTGTACTTACGTCACACCTCAATCACCCATCTTGGGGGGGGGGGGGGGGGGTTCCAGAAAGATTATCTCTAATGACAAATGTGATGCATTGTCTTTAGTACACCCAATTATACCAACTACATAGACATTCAATTGGTGTATCACTTTTTTACAAAAGCATTTCAACATTAAGTGCCTTGGGCCTCATTTATAGCCCTCATTTCAGGGTCTTAATGCCAGAAGAGCAAGACAAGAAACACAGTGGAATAGATCAACTCCCCAGACAGGAAGAAACACAGTGGAATAGATCAACTCCCCAGACAGGAAGAAACACAGTGGAATAGATCAACTCCCCAGACAGGAAGAAACACAGTGGAATAGATCAACTCCCCAGACAGGAAGAAACACAGTGGAATAGATCAACTCCCCAGACAGGAAGAAACACAGTGGAATAGATCAACTCCCCAGACAGGAAGAAACACAGTGGAATAGATCAACTCCCCAGACAGGAAGAAACACAGTGGAACAGATCAACTCCCCAGACAGGAAGAAACACAGTGGAATAGATCAACTCCCCAGACAGGAAGAAACACAGTGGAATAGATCAACTCCCCAGACAGGAAGAAACACAGTGGAATAGATCAACTCCCCAGACAGGAAGAAACACAGTGGAACAGATCAACTCCCCAGACAGGAAGAAACACAGTGGAATAGATCAACTCCCCAGACAGGAAGAAACACAGTGGAATAGATCAACTCCCCAGACAGGAAGAAACACAGTGGAATAGATCAACTCCCCAGACAGGAAGAAACACAGTGGAATAGATCAACTCCCCAGACAGGAAGAAACACAGTGGAACCAGACTCCAGGACAGGAGGCAGAAGCCTTCATCTTCATCGTCACATTCACAAGTCAAAACCCCTATGATTTGTAGCTGTTAGAGGGTGTCTGACCGTCAGTGGCGGCCCATCCATTAGGGCATCAGGGAAGCCACCACACTTGTGATTGGTCAAAAAAAATAAACATTTATTATTTAAAAAATATATACACCACCGTTCAAAAGTTTTGGGTCACTTCAAAATGTCCTTGTTTTTGAAAGAAAAAGAAAAGAAAAGCTTTTTGTCCATTAAAATAAAATTGATCTGAAATACGGTGTAGACATTGTTAATGTTGTAAATGACTATTGTAGATGGAAACGGCAGATTTTTTATGGAATATCTACATAGGCATACAGAGGCCCATTATCAGCAACATTGGCACGTTGTGTTAGCTATTCCAAGTTTATCATTTTAAAAGGCTAATTGATCATTAGAAAACCATTTTGCAATTATGTTAGCACAGCTGAAAACTGTTGTGCTGATTAAAGAACCAATAAAACTGGCCTTCTTTAGACTAGTTGAGTATCTGGAGCATCAGCATTTATGGGTTTGATTACAGTCTCAAAATGGCCAGAAACAAAGTCCTTTCTTCTGAAACTGGTCAGTATATTCTTGTTCTGAGAATTGAAGGCTATTCCATGCGAGAAATTGCCAAGAAACTGAAGATCTCGTACAACGCTGTGTACTACTCCCTTCACAGAACAGCACAAACTGGCTCTAACCAGAATAGAAAGGGGAGTGGGAAAACCCGGTGCACAGCTGAGCAAGAGGACAAGTACATTAGAGTGCCTAGTTTGAGAAACAGACACCTCACAAGTCCTCAACTGGCACCTTCATTAAATAGTACCCGCAAAACACCAGTCTCAACATCAACAGTGAAGAGGCGACTCCGGGATGCTGGCCTTCTATGCAGAGTTGCATAGAAAAATCCTTATCTCAAACAGGCCAATAACAAGAAAATATTAAGACGGGCAAAAGAACACAGACACTTGACAGAGGAAGATTGGAAATGGACAGACACATCTAAGTTTGAGGTGTTCGGATCACAAAGAAGAACACTCTTGAGACCCAGAATAAAATGAAAAGATGCTGGAGGAGTGCTTGACGCCATCTGTCAAGCATGTTGGAGGCAATGTGATGGTCTGGGGGTGCTTTGGGAGGTGGTAAAGTGGGAGATTTGTACAGGGTAAAATGGATCTTGAAGAAGGATATCACTCCATTTTGCAACGACATGCCATACCCTGTGGACGGCCCTAAATTGGAGCCAATTTCCTCCTACAACAGGACAATGATCCAAAGTACAGCTCCAAACTATGTAAGAACTATTTAAGGAAGAAGCAGTCAGCTGGTATTCTGTCTATAATGGAGTGGCCAGCACAGTCACCAGATCTCAAACCTGTTGTGGGAGCAGCTTGACCGGCAAGAAGTGCCCATCAAGACAATCCAACTTGTGGGAGGTGCTTCAGGAAGCATGGGGTGAAATCTCTTCAGATTACCTCAACAAATTGACAACTAGAAGGTCAAAGGTCCGCAAGGCTGTAATTGCTGCAAATGCGAAGATTCTTTGACAAAAGCAAAGTTTGAAGGACACTTCTTATTACAATTAAAATTCATTATTTATAACCTCGTCAACATCTTGACTATATTTCCTATTCATTTTGCAACTCATTTCATGTATGTTTTCATGGAAAACAAGGACATTTCTAAGTGACATTTCTAATATATATATATATATATATATATATATATATATATATATATATATACTTAGGTTGGAGTCATTAAAACTCGTTTTTCAATCACTCCACAAATTTCTTTTTAACAAACTATAATTTTGGCAAGTCGGTTAGAACATCTACTTTGTGCATGACAAAAGTAATTTTTCCAACAATTGTTTACAGACAGATTATTTCACGTATAATTCACTATCACAATTCCAGTGGGTCAGAAGTTTACATACACTAAGTTGACTGTGCCTTTAAACAGCTTGAAGAATCCAGAAAATTATGTCATGGCTTTAGAAGCTTCTGATAGGCTAATTGACATCATTTGAGTCAATTGGAGGTGTACCTGTGGATGTATTTCAAGCCTACCTTCAAACTCAGTGCCTCTTTGCTTGATATCATGGGAAAATCAAAAGAAATCAGCCAAGACCTCAGAAAATAAATTGTAGACCTCCACAAGTCTGGTTCATCCTTGGGAGCAATTTCCAAACGCCTGAAGGTACCACGTTCATCTGTACAAACAATAGTACGCAAGTATAAACACCATGGGACCACGCAGCCGTCATATCGCTCAGGAAGAAGACGCGTTCTGTCTCCTAGAGATGAACGTACTTTGGTGCGAAAAGTGCAAATCAATCCCAGAACAACAGCAAAGGACCTTGTGAAGATGCTGGAGGAAACCGGTACAAAAGTATCTATATCCACTAACCTGAAAGGCCGCTCAGCAAGGAAGAAGCCACAGATCCAAAACCACCATAAAAAAATCCAGACTACGGTTTGCAACTGCACATGGGGACAAAGATTGTACTTTTGGGAGAAATGTCCTCTGGTCTGATGAAACAAAACTAGAACTGTTTGGCCATAATGACCATCGTTATGTTTGGAGGAAAAAGGGGGAGGCTTGCAAGCCAAAGAACACCATCCCAACCATGAAGCACGGGGTGGCAGCATCATGTTGTGGGGGTGCTTTGCTGCAGGAGGGACTGGTGCACTTCACAAAATAGATGGCATCATGAGGAAACAAAATTATGTGGATATATTGAAGCAACATCTCAGGACATCAGTCAGGAAGTTAAAGCTTGGTCGCAAATGGGTTTTCCAAATGGACAATGACCCCAAGCACACCTCCAAAGTTGAGGCAAAATGGCATAAGGACAACAAAGTCAAGGTATTGGAGTGGCCATCACAAAGCCCTGACCTCAATCCTATAGAAAATTTGTGGGCGGAACTGAAAAAGCGTGTGAGAACAAAGAGGCCTACAAACCTGACTCAGTTACACCAGCTCTGTCAAGAGGAATGGGCCAAAATTCACCCAACTTATTGTGGGAAGCTTGTGGAAGGCTACCTGAAACGTTTGACCCAAGTTAAACAATTTAAAGGCAATGCTACCAAGTATTAATTGAGTGTATGCAAACTTCTGACCCACTGGGAATGTGATAAAAGAAATAAAAGCTGAAATAAATCATTCTCTCTACTATCATTCTGACATTTCACATTCTTACAATAAAGTGGTGATCCTAACTGACCTAAAACAGGGAATTTTTACTTGGATTAAATGTCAGGAATTGTGAAAAACTGAGTATGTAAACTCCAGACTTCAACTGTATGTATGTATGTATGTATGTATGTATGTATGTATGTATGTATGTATGTATGTATGTACAGTGGGGAGAACAAGTATTTGATACACTGCCGATTTTGCAGGTTTTCCTACTTACAAAGCATGTAGAGGTCTGTAATTTTTATCATAGGTACACTTCAACTGTGAGAGACGGAATCTAAAACAAAAATCCAGAAAATCACATTGTATGATTTTTAAATAATTAATTTGCATTTTATTGCATGACATAAGTATTTGATCACCTACCAACCAGTAAGAATTCCGGCTCTCACAGACCTGTTAGTTTTTCTTTAAGAAGCCCTCCTGTTCTCCACTCATTACCTGTATTAACTGCACCTGTTTGAACTCGTTACCTGTATAAAAGACACCTGTCCACACACAATCAAACAGATTCCAACCTCTCCACAATGGCCAAGACCAGAGAGCTGTGTAAGGACATCAGGGATAAAATTGTAGACCTGCACAAGGCTGGGATGGGCTACAGGACAATAGGCAAGCAGCTTGGTGAGAAGGAAACAACTGTTGGCGCAATTATTAGAAAATTTAAGAAGTTCAAGATGACGGTCAATCACCCTCGGTCTGGGGCTCCATGCAAGATTTCACCTCGTGGGGCATCAATGATCATGAGGAAGGTGAGGGATCAGCCCAGAACTACACGGCAGGACCTGGTCAATGACCTGAAGAGAGCTGGGACCACAGTCTCAAAGAAAACCATTAGTAACACACTACGCCGTCATGGATGAAAATCCTGCAGCGCACGCAAGGTCCCCCTGCTCAAGCCAGCGCATGTCCAGGCCCGTCTGAAGTTTGCCAATGACCATCTGGATGATCCAGAGGAGGAATGGGAGAAGGTCATGTGGTCTGATGAGACAAAAATAGAGCTTTTTGGTCTAACTCCACTCGCCGTGTTTGGAGGAAGAAGAAGTATGAGTACAACCCCAAGAACACCATCCCAACCGTGAAGCATGGAGGTGGAAACATCATTCTTTGGGGATGCTTTTCTGCAAAGGGGACAGGACGACTGCACCGTATTGAGGGGAGGATGGATGGGGCCATGTATCGCGAGATCTTGGCCAACAACCTCCTTCCCTCAGTAAGAGCATTGAAGATGGGTCGTGGCTGGGTCTTCCAGCATGACAACGACACGAAGCACACAGCCATGGCAACTAAGGAGTGGCTCCGTAAGAAGCATCTCAAGGTCCTGGAGTGGCCTAGCCAGTCTCCAGACCTGAACCCAATAGAAAATCTTTGGAGGGAGCTGAAAGTCCGTATTGCCCAGCGACAGCCCCGAAACCTGAAGGATCTGGAGAAGATCTGTAGGGAGGAGTGGGCCAAAATCCCTGCTGCAGTGTGTGCAAACCTAGTCAAGAACTACAGGAAACGTATGATCTCTGTAATTGCAAACAAAGGTTTCTGTACCAAATATTAAGTTCTGCTTTTCTGATGTATCAAATACTTATGTCATGCAATAAAATGCAAATTAATTACTTAAAAATCATACAATGTGATTTTCTGGATTTTTGTTTTAGATTCCGTCTCTCATAGTTGAAGTGTACCTATGATAAAAAATTACAGACCTCTACATGCTTTGTAAGTAGGAAAACCTGCAAAATCGGCAGTGTATCAAATA
The DNA here is from genome assembly GCF_045679555.1 of Salvelinus alpinus. Taxonomy (NCBI): domain Eukaryota; kingdom Metazoa; phylum Chordata; class Actinopteri; order Salmoniformes; family Salmonidae; genus Salvelinus; species Salvelinus alpinus. The sequence continues at coordinate 47,090,197 of NC_092101.1, read as the reverse complement.
CTTGTTCTCCCCACTGTATGTATGTATGTATGTATGTATGTATGTATGTATGTATGTATGTATGTATGTATGTATATGCACACACAATTCAGGGATTATGTTTAAAATACTCACAAAACATGCAGTAAATGTGTGTACATTTTACTCTTTCAAATATATATATAGTTAAAACAAGACGTCCAGTTACCTACTACTCTGCCAGCAGCAGGCCCTGGCCTACCGACGCAGTGGTTCGATTGCACGGACAGCGTCTACATTGTTTGCTATGGGAGGGGGGTGAAATGTAAGAGTTTCAGGTTACGGCACAAAGTCAATGGACCATCTTCGGCCGCTGAAATGAGTGTCCAGGTCTTCTGTATCTGTTCTCAGGTCGTCAACAGATGGCGCTCAAGAGCAAAGCGTAATTAAATTGTAAATAAATAATCTTAAGTGTCATTGGGAGCCTGGGAACTAATAAACCGAACATCCAACAACAGTCGAAGGACAGAGTGATACACTACCTAGAACCTTCTCACAGACCTGGTAGAACGGGGGGAAAAAACATGGCTCAGTGGCTGCCCAATTTGCAACACTGTATTTTGTTTCCCCTGCCGTTCATCAGATTTTTATCTAGTGGAACGGAAGACGTGTGGACAAAATAAATGGGTGTATCACAAAGCACAATCACATTAAATTAGCCAGCTACAGTATATTTTTTTTATACAAACAACAAATTGTTTGGTTGATTCTTTTTGTTTGTTTTTCTTTGATTAGCAGCTAGCTAGCGGTAGCTTGCTAGCTCGCATCCAGATTTCAATTCTCTCTCTGATCTCATATCTCAAACGCTGAAATATTAAGTTATTTCAGAATGAAAGTTAACTGGGTAGATCCTCATGCTTTGTGGCATTATGCTCGCTATCCACAGTAAGATCATGCGTTTCCACTTGTCACATCTGTGATTGTTTTGTTCTCCCTGTGCTTGTCACCGGTGCACTCGCTCGTGAGCTGGCTGCTCTTAAAAAAGTTGGTAACCTGTTCAAAACAGTGTCATCGTGTCCAGCAGTGGTGATTACATTTTTTACATGCAAAAAGTGTAACAGGTGTATTTAGGCTGTTGTTCAAATGCACAGACCACTTTATATACAGTATGTTCCCAAAGAAACAACCGGTAGCTTGAAAACCTGCCATAACATTTCTGTCATGCTGAATACCCCGGGTACTCACCTAATCAGCGGCTGACACTGCCGACCATATTCCTGTTCTAGTAACCATGTATAAAGTGATTTAGAAAAAAGTTATTTCTGATCCGGTTGAACTGGGCCACAGGGCCTTAGTGGTTGTGGGCCTGGCTGACCTTACTCATGCAGGGCAGAGCAGGGCTGGGGAAGACTTACGAGTGCTGGGGAGGAGATGGCCCCCGCTGCTAGCCAGTCTAATAAAGTATTCATACACACCCTGGGACCACCCAGACCTTTGAAGGGACTGCTGAGCCACCAACCCAATATCAGCCTCACTCAGAGGCGAGAGCTACAAACATTGATCTGATGTAGAAATAACAGTAAATGTGGGGTACCGTAACATAGGAAGGAAGGGGTGAAGGTAGGGGGAGGAGGTCGCCACCTCGGGATGGGGGACAGACAGCAAACAGTAGGCACTGAATAGACTAGATTAAATGCATGTAAGCATGTACAGTATATCTCTGTGACAAACCAATTCTCTAAAATAAACTGTATGAGATATGTAGATCTGTTTAAAATGACCTTGGCAAAGCAACCCAGTGGGGACTATTCACCAAATACCCTTTTTCATGCCATCTATCTGGGAATTATTATTATTAATTCCTAACTTTTATCAAATGATTTGTTTGAATAATCTCCCCTCAGATAGGCTACTCTGACTAATCAGCATCATGACAATCCTCTAATGAAATCATTCAAAGTCCAATAACTTTCAAGCAGACACTGTTGATGTTATGCAGTATTACTGACTGTGTTAAAGCAAACAAAAATCCTTTGAAAACCCTGGTAAGTAGCCTACAGTAAATAGGTCTCAGATTAACTGCCAGTCCTGTTACCTACAATAAACATGTCATTAGGCTAATTGAGCACCTGTGTATTTATGTATAAATCTAAAATGTACTCAAGCTGTGACAAATCAGATTAAGCTGGTTTGTGATGGTTAATACATTTATTATGAAGCATGCCAACTGGAGAAAAAAAATATCCACTACTTAAAATCAACGATGCGCTCTCTCTCTGTGCGCATCTGGTCAACTACCAGACATGCAACTCCAGATTGCTTACCTTGGTGGTAACAATGCATAGGCAGTCCATTCTCCCGAACACTGCAGCAGCCCCGGACCGCTCAGCATCTCATAACGATACAAGGTCCTTATGACCACACAACTACAGCGTGTAGTCAGCACAGCACAGCACACCGCCTCGGTGAGTCAAAGTCCTTCCATGGTGAGGTCAGCATCCTTTGTTTCGCAGGTTAACGGAGGGGCGGGCATGAGTGAATAAAAAAAAAAAGGATGCTCCATTCGCTTCCACCGATAATAGCAGCTCAAGTAGCTACCGACGCGCACGATAGGTTGGCGCGCTCACAGGAGCATTGCGCTCCCACCCGCACATCATTTCAGCGCGGGTAGTCAGAGCCATGTGGGCTACAGAACCCCACAGTAGTGTAGGATGATGTGTAGGGCGCTGGTGTATTCTTAACCCCTACAGTCTCATTATTTAGATGAAAACTCTCTAGGCTGCTTCTGGTCTAAAACTGTGCTAATCAAGGAATGCTTTCGTCGTAACGGGGCAGCTTTAACAACCTGTCTGGTTGGAAGAAAAATCACCCCTCAATTAAATCGATTACAATGAAACTCACTCAAATCAAATCACACATTTGAAATATAGAAACATTTGAGATGTAATATTCTGTAAAACATAATATTCTCTATATATACACGTCATCTATCAACTAAACGTATGGAAAGCGCCCAGACCTCAATATTAAAATAAAAACAGAGGATGTCAGCAGGTAAACATTAGAGACCCAGTGACCTTCAGGGAGGTCTAGCACATGAATATTCCAACAGTCTGGATTCTCAGATGGTGTTCTGTGGAGCATGAAGCCGTCAAATGACTTCCCTAAAGGCACAGCCCAGAGTGGACAGACTCCTCACTGGCTCCCTCCACTCTCCCTCACTAGCAACGCTAACACAACAGCCACAGAAAGAAAACGGGGACAAAAATCTGACTAACACTGATAGATGATAGAAAAGCACAGATTTGCCTCGGAGCAGAACTCATTTGCAGCAAGTGTGGCGACCCCTTCTTAACTACAAGTAAGAGATGTGCTAAGTAATGACAATTAAAAAGATGTCCAGTTATCAGAGGCACCAAGTCTGGTGTAGGCCTAGGTAAGAGTGGACGAATGGGGCAACGACATTTCGGGGACCGAGACCAGGAGTGAAATGGTACCAGGCGTATATGGAATCTACATGAAATCAGAGCCCAGTGAGTGACTGGATGACATCATGCCATGAGGCAGATACAGTGAGGTCGGAAAGTATTCAGACCCCTTGACTTTTTCCTTACATTACAGCCTTATTATAAAATGTATTCGTTTTTCCCCTCTCATCAATCTACACACAATACCCCATAATGACAAAGCAAAAACAGGTTTTTATACATTTTTGTAATAAGAAAAAATAACTTAAATATAACTTTTACAATATTATTAGGACCCTTTACTCAGTAATCGCTGTACCGTTGGCAGTGATTACAGCCTTAAGTCTTTGCTTGGCACACCAGTATTTGGGGAGTTTCTCCCATTCTTCTCTGCTGCTCCTCTCAAGCTCTGTCAGGTCGGATGGGGAGCGTTGCTGAACAGCTATTTTCAAGTCTCTCTAGAGATGTTCGATCGGGTACAAGGACATTCAGAGACTTGTCCCGAAGCCACTCCTGCATTGTCTTGGCTGTATGCTTAGGGTCATTGTCCTGGAATGAAAACCTTCACCCCAGTCTGAGGTCCTGAGTGCTCTGGAGCAGGTTTTCATCAAGGATCTCTCTATACTTTGTTCTGTTCATCTTTGCCTCGATCCCGACTAGTCTCCCAGTGCCCTCCTCTGAACAACATCCCCACAGCATGATGCTTCCACCACTATGCTCCACCATAGGGATGGTGTCAGGTTTCCTCCAGATGTTTCCTTCAGATGTGACGCTTGGCATTCAGGCCAAAGAGTTCAATCTTGGTTTCATCAGACCTGAGAATTTTGGGTGCTTCTTGGCAAACTCATAGCAGGCTGTGATGTGCATTTTACTGAGGAGTGGCTTCCGCCTGGCCACTCTACCATAAAGGCCTGATTGGTGGAGTGCTGCAGAGATGGGTGTCCTTCTGGAAGGTTCTCCCTTCTCCACAGAGGAACTCTGGAGCTCTGTCAGAGTGACCATCGGGTTCTTGGTCACCTCCCTGATCAAGGCCCTTCTCCCCCGATTTCTCAGTTTTGCCTGGCAGCCAGCTCTAGGAAGAGTCTTGGTGGTTCCAAACTTCTTCCATTTAAGAATGATGGAGGCCACTGTGTTCTTGGGGACCTTCAATGCTGCAGAAATGTTTTGGTACCCTTCCCCAGATCTGTGCCTCGACACGATTCTGTCTCGGAGCTCTACAGACAATTCCTTCCACCTCATGGCTTGGTTTTTGCTCTGATGTGCACTGTCAACTGTGGGACATATAGACAGGTGTGTGCCTTTCCAAATCATGTCCAATCAATTGAATTTACCACAGGTGGACTCCAATCAAGTTGTAGAAACATCTCAAGGATGATCAATGGAAACAGGATGCGCCTGAGATCAATTCCGAGTCTCGTAGCAAAGGGTCTGAATACATACGTAAAAAAGGTATATCTGTTTTGTTATTTTAATAAATTTGCAAACATAAAAAACTGGTGTTTTTTGCTTTGTCATTATGGGGTATTGTATGTAGTGTGATGTGGAATTGTTTACCATTTATTCAATTTTAGAATAATGCTGTGGATGTGGGAAAAGGAAAGGGGTCTGAGTAGTTTCTGAATGCACTGTAGATAGGCATGGAATGACAGAACAGAACACACCTCGTCTAAACAGAGTACTCACGTGCCTGAACTCGGCAGAAAAAGATGTTCCTAGCACAAGGAGTATTTCTGTTAGGAGGGGAGAGTCCTACCAAGGCCAGGTTATTGACAGGGAGGAGGGGAGAGAGAGACAATCAATTCATTTCAACAAAGACGTTGCCATGAAAAGTTATCCTTTAAAACGTAGCTTAAAAACTTTAACTAAAAAAAAAGGTCTTACAGAGAAATATATTACCAACTGCTTGAACAACTAAACAGGGATAACCCCATTGCAATATCAAAATATGAGAATATGGATTATTACCAAGCTGACATGGGTGGTGACTGCAAATCACTTTCAGACTCAGTACCTTGAAGGCTTCAGCACATATTGTTAAAATGAAATATCAATGAATAGAAAGCAGCAACAACAGATCAAACTGACTGGTTGATATCAGGCATGAACACACATTGACATTTCTTCCAAGCGGCCTAATAGTTGTGCCTAACTATTGTGATGCCACACAAAGATGAACAGACATAAAAACAGAGTATAATATCAGGGTGCTATATCTATGGCTATAACCCCATTTTATCGCTCTCTCTCTCTCAATATAAAATGTTTTCATTGTTAAGGAAAAAGGTAACACTTCCTGAGAATTCAAGATGAGATGACGGGAGGACAGGACACCTCTCAGGAGGAAGCGTCCTATGTCTCTTTCACAGATAGTTTGGTAAGATTGACAGAGAGACATACAGAGACAGGACAGGAATGCATAGCCGCTGTATGGTAGAAACCATAGAAATAGAATCCATAGAACAGGCCTCCCTTTTCAAGTCAATGATGTCATCTCTTGGTCGACCGAGAATTGTCTGTTCTTTCAACCAATCAATTGGTTGACATTTTTAAAAACATGCATTTTTCCATATAAAGATACGCGGTTTAATAAAATCAACTATATGCACTGAGCTTGTCTGATGCTTTAAGCACACCGTTTGAAATAATAATTAAGGTACTCAAGAGGGAGCCAGAGATCTAGATACCCAGAAGGGTGAATTTTTTCTCTCGCTTTTTTTCTTTTTTTTTCTGTTCCCGACCCAACCCTCCTCTTCACAGATTCTGCCATTATGCTCCTGAAGTAGCCTGTAATAGGCTACACCAGGGGTCGACAACCGTTTTCATGTGGAGTGCCAATTTACCTTACTATTTCTACCGATCTGCATGCCAGTTATGATTTTCATATGCATATTTTAGTGGAACAGCTTAATTTAAATTATAATAACTTATTTATGTTCTATTGCCAACTAAGTAAAAATAGCCTACATAAAGCCAATAAATAAAAACATTGCAGGTAGAAAAAAAAAATACTGATAAAAATAAATATCCTACAAATCACATTAGCGACACATGGAGGTTTGTTTGTCTTGTTCCTCTAATTCCATTCGTCTTTCTACTCCGCCTGTCTGCAATGAACTTGCAACATTGTATCAAGTCAACTATCAACTGGGTCCAGCCCACAGCTCACACTAGCAAACTTGCAACATTGTATTAATTATTCTGGGCCCTCAGTTTTTGGTTTCCAGCACCAGTGAGCTCCTGACAGACACAGCTTTATTTGCGCAAGGGATAAGAAGTAATCAGGTATTTTATGACGTTTCCACTGGATCAGAGCATTACATTTTGCTCGCCGAGGCTCGGTGGTTATCGAAAGGGAGAAAAGCTGGAAAGATTTTTCAGATACATTGAGGAACTATTGTGATTCTCAATGGCTGTAAAAACACACTTTGTTTACTTGCGGTTTGAGGTGAATAAACAATTACTCTGAGAAGCTTCACAGCTCATTTACATTTACATTTAAGTCATTTAGCAGACGCTCTTATCCAGAGCGACTTACAAATTGGAAAGTTCATACATATTCATGTATGAATATTGTATTCATGTATGAACCAGCTCATTAGTGGTGGTGAGACAATCAGAAAGACTATCAGACAATTAATAAATTGACTAAACTCGTAAAATGTAATAAACCAAAAACTTGATCCTCACAAATGTAGCAGAGTGAGCTCAAACAAAGTGTCCACTCGGACAATGAGAACGGTAAACAATTGTAATAATGATATATTGAATGTATTAACAGAAATTAAAGTAACCAAACAAACAGTGTAGATTAGAAATTATGGGAATGAACAGTAAACATACTACTGCTGATATAAGTAATGGGGAAGTGATAGACCCTAACAATCAAAGAACAAACAAGTCAGACAATTAAAATCATGAAATAATGAATGCGCACGAATTGGCAGGAGAGAGATGTGCCTTGGGCATTTTAGCCACACTCTCCTTCTTGAATCAACATTTCAAATTATACCCGAGACGCATTATTCTTCACATACTGTAGGCTGAGGAATACTCTCACAGTCCAAAGCAGTAGCCATGTATCGAAAACAAATGCAATTTCACTTATTTTTATTTTAAAAAATTGGCATGCCAAGGCAAATACCTTGATCTAGTGGAGTGGGCGCGTGCGTGCCTTACGTTGCCGAAGCCTGTCTTAGCGTGATGGACTGTACCATCCCCACCGCCGCAACGGATTAGTCCACTCAGACAAGCGGGAATCAGACAGCGGTCTCATGTGCCATAAAAAAATTATATATATAATACTTGCGGCCGCTTGATAAAAAAAATGAAACGCTGTCGATCAACAGCCTATGATTAAACAATCCACCAGTCGACTAAACGCGGTCAGGCCTAGTGGACAGGCAGCCATTGTGAGTGTATCCATGAGTTTGCCAGTCACATTTCCAGGGTGAGAGGTTCCAAAGCCTTTTCTATGGATTCAATTTCCATGGTAGAACCACAGTATGGGTGTAGTAGACGGAGGACCAGGATGGGGCAGAGGACCAGGATGGGGCAGAGGACCAGGATGGGGCAGAGGACCAGGATGGGGCAGAGGACCAGGATGGGGCAGAGGACCAGGATGGGGCAGAGGACCAGGATGGGGCAGAGGACCAGGATGGGGCAGAGGACCAGGATGGGGCAGAGGACCAGGATGGGGCAGAGGACCAGGAGGGGCAGAGGACCAGAGGACCAGGATGGGGCAGAGAACCAGGATGGGGCAGAGAACCAGGATGGGGCAGAGGACCAGGATGGGGCAGAGGACCAGGATGGGGCAGAGGACCAGGATGGGGCAGAGGACCAGGATGGGGCAGAGGACCAGGAGGGGCGTTTGCTCCACATCATCTCATCTCAAAGACAGGCAGAAGTACTGAAGCCACACTACTGTGGTGTACATTAATTATACAGGAGGATCAGCATTTTCTCTCACACACACACACACACACACACACACACACACACACACACACACACACACACTCAAGACTAAAACCTAAGCCTAAACACGCAAAGTGCAAGGTATGGTGACTGGGCACACAGCCAGAAACATAGAGCATGGGAACAGTGAGCGGGTTGCCAGTTGCCACAGCAAGCCTATAGGAACAGTGAGCAGCAGTCTGGCATTATACCACATTCGTTCTAGTGGAGTGGGTTGCCAGATTTGAACAATAAAAACAGAGCTTATACCAGACAAGGTGCTTATAAGTACTTATCACAGTGCTATAAAGTATGCTTACCTCTATGCTGGACGTAAGGCTGCTGGGCAGGGTGTCAGATGTGACAGCGGTAGAGGGGGAGGGAAGGCTGGAGAAGTCCCACAGGGTGACAGGGGGAGCGGGGGGCTCTGCAGGCTTGACTGGCTCGACAGATGTCTGGCCTTCCTGTAAGGTCACTTCATAAAACTCCTGGATATCTGGAGGAGTAGGGAGGAGAATTAGGAAATGGAGAGTAGTAAATCTATTAGCACTGGGTTTTGTGGTTCTTGGAAAAACACAAATCAGAATATGTTCAACTGGTATATTATGTCTCTGGTTTCAGCATGTACAGTTGAAGTCGGAAGTTTACATACAATAAGGTTGGAGACATTAAAACTCATTTTTCAACCACTCCACAAACCAGTCAAACAAACTATAGTTTTGGCAAGTCGGTTAGGATATTTACTTTGTGCGTGACAAGTAATTTTCCAACAATTATTTCACTTAATCACAATTCCAGTGGGTCAGAAGTTTACATACACTAACTTGACTGTGCCTTTATACAGCTTGGAAAATTCCAGAAAATGGAAATCAAAAGTGCAAATCAATCCCAGAACAACAGCAAAGGACCTTGTGAAGATGCTGGAGGAAACAGGTACAAAAGTATCTATATCCACAGTAAAACGAGTCCTATATCGACATAACCTGAAAGGCAGCTCAGCAAGGAAGAAGCCCCAGATCCAAAACCGCCATAGAAAAACCAGACTACGGTTTGCAACTGCACATGGGGACAAAGATTGTACTTTTGGGAGAAATGTCCTCTGGTCTGATGAAACAAAACTAGAACTGTTTGGCCATAATGACCATCGTTATGTTTGGAGGAAAAAGGGGGATGCTTGCAAGCCAAAGAACACCATCCCAACCGTGAAGCACAGGGGTGGCAGCATCATGTTGTGGGGGTGCTTTGCTGCAGGAGGGACTGGTGCACTTCACAAAATAGATGGCATCATGCGGAAACAAAATGATGTGGATATATTGAAGCAACATCTCAAGACATCAGTCAGGAAGTTAAAGCTTAGTTGCAAATTGGTCTTCCAAATGGACAATGACCCCAAGCACACCTCCAAAGTTGAGGCAAAATGGCTTAAGGACAACAAAGTCAAGGTATTGGAGTGGCCATCACAAAGCCCTGACCTCAATCCCATAGAAGATTTGTGGGCAGAACTGAAAAAGCGTGTGAGAGCAAAGAGGCCTACAAACCTGACTCAGTTACACGAGCTCTATCAGGAGGAATAGGCCAAAATTCACCCAACGTATTGTGGGAAGCTTGTGGAAGGCTACCTGAAACGTTTGACCCAAGTAAACAATTTAAAGGCAATGCCACCAAATATTAATTGAGTGCATGTAAACGTCTGACCCACTGGGAATGTGATGAAAGAAATAAAAGGTGAAATAAATCATTCTCTCTGCTATTATTATGACATTTCACATTATAAAAATAAAGTGGTGATCCTAACTGACCTAAAACAGGGAATTTTTACTGGGATTAAATGTCAGGAATTGTGAAAAACTGAGTTTAAATGTATTTGGTGTATGTAAACTTCCAACTTACACTGAAATACACTTAATTACATTTACATTTACATTTAAGTCATTTAGCAGACGCTCTTATCCAGAGCGACTTACAAATTGGTGCATTCACCTTATGATATCCAGTGGAACAACCACTTTACAATAGTGCATCTAACTCTTTTAAGGGGGGGGGGGGGTTAGAAGGATTACTTTATCCTATCCTAGGTATTCCTTAAAGAGGTGGGGTTTCAGGTGTCTCCGGAAGGTGGTGATTGACTCCGCTGACCTGGCGTCGTGAGGGAGTTTGTTCCACCATTGGGGTGCCAGAGCAGCGAACAGTTTTGACTGGGCTGAGCGGGAACTGTACTTCCTCAGAGGTAGGGAGGCGAGCAGGCCAGAGGTGGATGAACGCAGTGCCCTTGTTTGGGTGTAGGGCCTGATCAGAGCCTGAAGGTACGGAGGTGCCGTTCCCCTCACAGCTCCGTAGGCAAGCACAATTACAGTTGGTCTCAGCATGTTAGTAAGTGTACAGTTGAAGTTTACATACACCTTAGCCAAATACATTTAAACTCAATTCCTGACTTTTTGCACCAAAGTACGTTCATCTCTAGGAGACAGAACGCGTCTCCTTCCTGAGCGGTATGACGGCTGCATGGTCCCATGGTGTTTATACTTGCGTACCATTGTTTGTACAGATGAATGTGATACCTTCAGGCGTTTGGAAATTGCTCCCAAGGATGAACCAGACTTGTGGAGGTCTACAATTTAGATTTTTGATTTTCCCATGATGTCAAGCAATGAGGCACTGAGTTTGAAGGTAGGCCTTGAAATACATCCACAGGTACACTTCCAATTGACTCAAATGATGTCAATTAGCCTATCAGAAGCTTCTAATGCCATGACAATTTTCTGGATTCTCCAAGCTGAAATAATCTGTCTGTAAACAATTGTTGGAAAAATTACTTGCGTCATGCACAAAGTAGATGTCCTGACCGACTTGCCAAAACTATAGTTTGTTAACAAGAAATTTGTGGAGTGGTTGAAAAATGAGTTTTAAAATGACTCCAACCTAAGTGTATGTAAACTTCTGACTTCAACTGTATTTCAGTATGTCTCAGCATGTTAGTAAGTGTATTTCAGTATGTCTCAGCATGTTAGTAAGTGTATGTCTCAAGAGGCTACATAATCTGATAAATGTTAAACTTGAGTATGGATAATGTGTTTACTATAAATCCAGTCGGACAACAAAATAAGTTAGGAATAATTAACCATTTGTAGTAGTACCACACACACACACATCGCACTCGTGTACGTATAGAGTAACAGTATACTGTCAGGCATATGATGTATCTGAGCTATGTACAGTAGCATGTTACATGAGTAAGGGCCGATGACACTAGTTCAGAGAACCAGTAGTGTAAAGGCCAAGCCTAGCTATCCCTGTGAGCCGTGTCAGATGTTGATGCTCTTCATTCCTATTCAATATGAGCTTAACTTTAAGGATAGAACAGCTAAAGAGAGATTTCAAATAGACCTACTACTTGAACCCATGAATTACATGTACACAATTCTAAATGGCAAAACTATCAGCGAGACCCGTCTTAACTAAATCATAAAAAGAATGTGGCCAAATCAGCTACCTCTATTTGAAGTATTTAAAAGTATTTTCAAATAACTTCCTATAAATATCCAAAACAATTTTAAAATACTTACAGTACCAGTCAAAAGGTGGACACAACTACTCATTCAAGGGTTTTCTTTATTTTGACTATTTTCTACATTGTAGTGAAGAGGCGACTCTGCGATGCTGGCCTTCTAGGCACAGTTGCAAAGAAAAAAACATATCTCAGACTGGCCAATAAAAATAAAAGATGGGCAAAAGAACACCGACACTGGACAGAGGAACTCTGCCTAGAAGGCCAGCATCCCGGAGTCGCCTCTTCACTGTTGACGTTGAGACTGGACAGAGAAACTCTGCCTAGAAGGCCAGCATCCCGGAGTCGCCTCTTCACTGTTGACGTTGAGACTGGACAGAGGAACTCTGCCTAGAAGGCCAGCATCCCGGAGTCGCCTCTTCACTGTTGACGTTGAGACTGGACAGAGGAACTCTGCCTAGAAGGCCAGCATCCCGGAGTCGCCTCTTCACTGTTGACGTTGAGACTGGACAGAGGAACTCTGCCTAGAAGGCCAGCATCCTGGAGTCGCCTCTTCACTGTTGACGTTGAGACTGGACAGAGGAACTCTGCCTAGAAGGCCAGCATCCCGGAGTCGCCTCTTCACTGTTGACGTTGAGACTGGACAGAGGAACTCTGCCTAGAAGACCAGCATCCCGGAGTCGCCTCTTCACTGTTGACGTTGAGACTGGACAGAGGAACTCTGCCTAGAAGGCCAGCATCCCGGAGTCGCCTCTTCACTGTTGACGTTGAGACTGGACAGAGGAACTCTGCCTAGAAGGCCAGCATCCCGGAGTCGCCTCTTCACTGTTGACGTTGAGACTGGACAGAGGAACTCTGCCTAGAAGGCCAGCATCCCGGAGTCGCCTCTTCACTGTTGACGTTGAGACTGGACAGAGGAACTCTGCCTAGAAGGCCAGCATCCCGGAGTCGCCCGTTCACTGTTGACGTTGAGACTGGACAGAGGAACTCTGCTTAGAAGACCAGCATCCCGGAGTCGCCTCTTCACTGTTGACGTTGAGACTGGACAGAGGAACTCTGCCTAGAAGGCCAGCATCCCGGAGTCGCCTCTTCACTGTTGACGTTGAGACTGGACAGAGGAACTCTGCCTAGAAGGCCAGCATCCCGGAGTCGCCTCTTCACTGTTGACGTTGAGACTGGACAGAGGAACTCTGCCTAGAAGGCCAGCATCCCGGAGTCGCCTCTTCACTGTTGACGTTGAGACTGGACAGAGGAACTCTGCCTAGAAGCACAGCATCCCGGAGTCGCCTCTTCACTGTTGACGTTGAGACTGGTGTTTTGCGGGTACTATTTAATGAAACTGCCTGTTGAATACTTATGAGGCGTCCGTTTCTCAAACTAGGCACTCTAATGTACTTGTCCTCTTGGTCAGTTGTGCACCGGGGCTTCCCACTCCTCTTTCTATTCCGGTTAGAGCCAGTTTGCGCTGTTCTGTGAAGGGAGTAGTATGCAGCATTGTACGAGATTTTCAGTTTCTTGGCAATTTCTCACATGGAATAGCCTTCATTTCTCAGAACAAGAATAGACTGAAGAGTTTCAGAAGAAAGGATTTCGTTTCTGGCCATTTTGAGCCTGTAATCGAGCCCACAAATGCTGACGCTCCAGATACTCAACTAGTCTAAAGATGGCCAGTTTTATTGCTTTTTTAAAATCAGCACAACAGTTTTCAGCCGTGCTAACATAATTGCAAAAGGGTTTTCTAATGATCAATTAGTCTTTTAAAATGATGAACTTGGATTAGCTAACACAACGTGCCATTGGAACACAGGACTGATGTTTGCTGATAATGGGCCTCTGTACACCTATGTAGATATTCCATTTAAAAAAAAAATATATATATATATATATATAAAAAATAATCAGCCGTTTCCAGCTACAATAGTCATTTACAACATTAACAATGTCTACACTGTATTTCTGATCAATTTGATGTTATTCAACAGACAAAAGAATTTGCTTTTCTTTTTTTTTAAATACATTTTTAAGTGACCCCAAACTTTTGAACAGTAGTGTATATTTTATATTTGAGATTCTTCAAAGTAGGCACCCTTTGCCTTGATGACAGCTTTGCACACTCTTGGCATTCTCTCAACCAGCTTCATGAGGTAGTCACCTGGAATGCATTTCAATTAACAGGTGTGCCATGTTAAAAGTTCATTTGTGGAATTTCTTTCCTTCTTAATGCATTTGAGCCAATCAGTTGTGTTATGACAAGGTAGGGGTGGTATACAGAAGATAGCCCTATTTGGTAAAAGACCAAGTCCATATTATGGCAAGAACAGCTCAAATAAGCAGAGAAATGACAGTCCATCATTACTTTAAGACATGAAGGTCAGTCAATAAAGAACATTAAGAACTTTTAAAGTTTCTTCAAGTGCGGTCGGAAAAACCATCAAACGCTATGAAACTGGCTCTCATGAGGAAAGGAAGACCCAGAGTTACCTCTGCTGCAGAGGATAAGTTCATTAGAGCTCCCAGCCTCAGAAATTGCAGCCCACAAATAAATGCTTCACAGAGTTCAAGTAACAGAGACATCTCAACATCAACTGTTCAGAAGAGACTGCATGAATAAGGCCTCCATGGTTGAATTGCTGCAAAGAAACCACTACTAAAGGACACCAATAAGAAGAGACTTGCTTGGGTCAAAAAACACGAGCAATGGACATTAGACCGTGGAAATCTGTCCTTTGGTGTAATGAGTCCAAATTTGAGATCTTGTTCATCGAGTAGATGAACGGATGATCTCTGCATGTGTGTTTCCCACCGTGAAGCATGGTTGTGGTGTGATGGTGCTTTACTAGTGACGCTGTCAGTGATTTATTTAGAATTCAAGGCACACTTAACCAGCATGGCTACAACAGCATTCTGCAGTGATACGCCATCCCATCTGGTTTGTGCTTAGTGGGACTATCATTTGTTTTTCAAAAGGACAATGACCTAACACACCTCCAGGCTGTGTAAGTATTTGACCAAGTAGGAGAGTGATGGAGCAGCAGCCAACAAGTGCTCATCATGTGTGTGAACTCCAAGACGGTTGGAAAAGCCTTCCAGATGAAGCTGGTTGAGAGAATGCCAAGAGTGTGCAAAGCGGTCATCAAGGCAAAGGGTGTCTACATTGAAGAATCAAAATTTGTTTAACACTTTTTTGGTTACTACATGATTCGACATGTGTTATTTCATAGTTTTGATGTCTTCACTATTATTCTACAATGTAGAAAATTGTCAAAATAAACAAAAACCCTTGAATGAGTAGGTGTGTCCAAACTTTTGAGTGGTACAGTATTTCCAAAGACAATATTTCAAATATCCTTAGGACCAAACATACCTGGATTCAAATGCAGTGAATATTTAAAGATGCACTATGCAGAAATCGCTCCGCCATTTCCAGGGGGTTAAAATGTTAATATAGTTTGCCTAACAAAACTTAAAAGACGAACTGAAACACTTTAGTAAGTTAAGGTGATTTTGATAACCAAATGTGATAAAGATGCATGTTCCTACCCTTAAAACTGCTGAAACAAAACTAATATTTCAGTTAAAACATTTGAAAATTGCCTCATCTGACTAGGCGCTGAGGCCACACCTCTCCATCTTGTGCTAGGCGCTGAGGCCACACCTCTCCATCTTGTGCTAGGCGCTGAGGCCACACCTCTCCATCTTGTGCTAGGCGCTGAGGCCACACCTCTCCATCTTGTGCTAGGCGCTGAGGCCACACCTCTCCATCTTGTGCTAGGCGCTGAGGCCACACCTCTCCATCTTGTGCTAGGCGCTGAGGCCACACCTCTCCATCTTGTGCTAGGCGCTGAGGCCACACCTCTCCATCTTGTGCTAGGCGCTGAGGCCACACCTCTCCATCTTGTGCTAGGCGCTGAGGCCACACCTCTCCATCTTGTGCTAGGCGCTGAGGCCACACCTCTCCATCTTGTGCTAGGCGCTGAGGCCACACCTCTCCATCTTGTGCTAGGCGCTGAGGCCACACCTCTCCATCTTGTGCTAGGCGCTGAGGCCACACCTCTCCATCTTGTGCTAGGCGCTGAGGCCACACCTCTCCATCTTGTGCTAGGCGCTGAGGCCACACCTCTCCATCTTGTGCTAGGCGCTGAGGCCACACCTCTCCATCTTGTGCTAGGCGCTGAGGCCACACCTCTCCATCTTGTGCTAGGCGCTGAGGCCACACCTCTCCATCTTGTGCTAGGCGCTGAGGCCACACCTCTCCATCTTGTGCTAGGCGCTGAGGCCACACCTCTCCATCTTGTGCTAGGCGCTGAGGCCACACCTCTCCATCTTGTGCTAGGCGCTGAGGCCACACCTCTCCATCTTGTGCTAGGCGCTGAGGCCACACCTCTCCATCTTGTGCTAGGCGCTGAGGCCACACCTCTCCATCTTGTGCTAGGCGCTGAGGCCACACCTCTCCATCTTGTGCTAGGCGCTGAGGCCACACCTCTCCATCTTGTGCTAGGCGCTGAGGCCACACCTCTCCATCTTGTGCTAGGCGCTGAGGCCACACCTCTCCATCTTGTGCTAGGCGCTGAGGCCACACCTCTCCATCTTGTGCTAGGCGCTGAGGCCACACCTCTCCATCTTGTGCTAGGCGCTGAGGCCACACCTCTCCATCTTGTGCTAGGCGCTGAGGCCACACCTCTCCATCTTGTGCTAGGCGCTGAGGCCACACCTCTCCATCTTGTGCTAGGCGCTGAGGCCACACCTCTCCATCTTGTGCTAGGCGCTGAGGCCACACCTCTCCATCTTGTGCTAGGCGCTGAGGCCACACCTCTCCATCTTGTGCTAGGCGCTGAGGCCACACCTCTCCATCTTGTGCTAGGCGCTGAGGCCACACCTCTCCATCTTGTGCTAGGCGCTGAGGCCACACCTCTCCATCTTGTGCTAGGCGCTGAGGCCACACCTCTCCATCTTGTGCTAGGCGCTGAGGCCACACCTCTCCATCTTGTGCTAGGCGCTGAGGCCACACCTCTCCATCTTGTGCTAGGCGCTGAGGCCACACCTCTCCATCTTGTGCTAGGCGCTGAGGCCACACCTCTCCATCTTGTGCTAGGCGCTGAGGCCACACCTCTCCATCTTGTGCTAGGCGCTGAGGCCACACCTCTCCATCTTGTGCTAGGCGCTGAGGCCACACCTCTCCATCTTGTGCTAGGCGCTGAGGCCACACCTCTCCATCTTGTGCTAGGCGCTCGAAAAACATATGTTCTAAAAACATTTTCATAACATCACGTTCAACAAGGTTACCCAACATCGACATGTAAAACCATGTAGGTTGATTTGAGCGTTTCAGTTCCACTTTAAGAACGGGAAGCCAGGTAGTATTTGAAGCCAGGTAGTATTTGAAGCCAGGTCTGAATGAAACTAGTAGTGAATAGTATGATACAAGCACAGGAAATGCTAAGTTGCCACAAACAAGGTGGTGCAGAATGACAGAAAAAGTTAAAACTAGAGTCCAACCAATATTTTTTGGGGGTCCAAAACCAATTCTGATTATTTTGGGGGGGGGGACAAAGCTTAGCGATACCAATATACTGATATACTGTTTAACAACGGGGAAATGAACGTGTCGTTTTTACACACTGAGATCTAGGCTTGGGCAGTATACCGTATACCGGGGTATTTGGAGAGAAAAAACACGGGATGGTTTTTCAGCACCTTTGAAACTATTTCTTTTAAGTTTTTTTTATACATTTGAATATTTGTAGGTACTCTTTAAGCAAATACCTGCATTCAACTTGTGCAATACTTTAGGAGATAAGGAACATTGTGTTCTTCATTTCACCTGTCACATTATTATGAAACTTACAGTAGTCCCCAGTCACGTGGTGTTTGTTTACAACCACACAATGACAAGAGACCAGAGCCTTGTGAATCACTCGCTGTTGTGCAGCATGCATCAGGTGTTCTAAGTACAGTATGGAAATCACAACTAAATGTCTGCCAGCTAGATATAAGTTAACTGTCTAAGATGTGCTAAATTCTCTGCAGTTTGGGTTTCTAATGTAGTAGCTAGTTAGCCATCTAGCTAAGTGGTTAGCTTCTTCCGATATCAAGCATTCGCCTGGTAATAGCAGAGAATCCCCTCACGGATTAAGAGCCTTGCTGAATAATATTTGTTTGTGTGCATGCAGCAAACTGTGAGTAGCATTTTTTTAGTTACTTGTATAAATTGTCAGAAACTGTACAAAATGTTTGCAATGTGTCCCCCGGGGGCCGATGACGTGGATGTCGATTATGGCAGCCTCCCGCACCTCTCTGATTCAGAGGGGTTGGGTTAAATGCGGAAGACACATTTCAGTTGAACAACTGACTAGGTATCACCTTTTCCCAATGTACTCATTAGCATTTACACGGAACAAAAATATAAACGCAATATGTCAAGTGTTGGTCCCATGTTTCATGAGCTGAAATAAAATAATCACAGAAATGTTCCATACGCACAAAAAGCTTATTTCTCTCAAATGTTTGTGCACAAATTTGTTTACATCCCTGTTTGTGAGCATTTCTCCTTTGCCAAGATAATCCATCCATCTGACAGGTGTGGCATACCAAGAAGCTGATTAAACAGCATGATCATTACACAGGTGCACCTTGTGCTGGGGACAATAAAAGGCCTCTCCAGGGAATTTGGCAGTACGTACAACAGCCCTCACAACCGCAGACCAAGTGTAATGGTGCCGTGTGGGCGAGCAGTTTGCTGATGTCAACGTTGTGAACAGAGTGCCCCATGGTGGCGGTGGGATTATGGTATGGGCAGGCATAAACTACGTACAACGAACACAACTGCATTTTATTGATGGCAATTTGAATGCACAGAAATACCATTACGAGATCCTGAGGCCCGTTGTGAGGCCCATTTTTTGTTAAAGTTATCTGTGACCAACAGATACATATCTGTATTACCAGTCATGTGAAATCCATAGATTAGGGCCTAATGAATTTATTTAAATTGACTTATTTCCTCATATGAACTGTAACTCAGTAAAATCTTAGAAATTGTTGCATTTTGCGTCTTTTTTGTTGTTGTTAAGTATAGTTTGCATTCTCTATGGGAATTTACATGTACGTGTTAGCATTGCTAACCTTCGGATTACAGAGTATCAGTGGGGTTTGAAAACAGCGCCCCTTGTGGTACCAAATATCCCAATATGGCACAAGGTCGGTATGAAGGTACACCAGTCTGGATACCGCATAAGCTTACTGAGTTCTCATAAATTGTTATGCAAAAGAGCAAATGTCCATGTAATATGGTTCAAATGTCGATTTCTTACATTGTCATATGTCATTATTTTCACAATGGCCCCAAATGATCAGAGCGGGGCGGCAGGTAGCCTAGTGGTTAGAGCGTTGGACTAGTAACCAAAAGGTTGCAAGATCAAATCCCCGAGCTGACAAGGTAAAAATCTGTCGTTCTGCCCCTGAAAAAGGCAGTTAACCCACTGTTCCTAGGCTGTCATTGAAAATAAGAATTTGTTCTTAACTGACTTGCCTAGTTAAAAGGTTAAATAATTATTTATTTTTTGATATTCTTTCACCCCTACCCTGATATTCTTTTTCCCCCCCCATCCTAAATATTGAATATTGGTTATCAATGTAGGTTCATATCTAGTTCAAACATTGATTTTATTCTTTATGTTTTCCATTCTGTGATTGAACTGTAGATCTTATCTGGATCTGATCCTTCACTGAAACAAACTAAATGACAATTAGCTCTCACATCGTGTGCACACTACCCATTTCAGCCCTTCACTCACACGACTTGGCTATGTTTAGCCTTTCACTAGGGAGCTTAGCTTGGCTAACTGCTCGGTAAACACGGTACATGTGGCAGGTTTACAGACGTGCAAACAGGACCGGTAGGGATTCAAAACCGAATCACCAGAGACTACACTAGCGTATGGTACTGGGTTGGTGTAACTGATTGATGATTACTACAGAAGTTCTGTGTTGCCATGCCGATGTAGAGGAAGTCACTGTGAGGTCAGGCTACAGAACGTCACACCACTTGAACAGGAGAAGAAGAGAAAAATAACAGCCTCATGCTGACTAAGCAAAAATATCTCGTAAAAGGAAAAGAAGCAGATGTCGATTAAAAGGAACACGTCTTCACATCATCTTGCATTTTGTGGGAACTAAATACAAACAGGCCTATCAGAAACAGTTTTTAGTAAAGTCTGCAGATGTTGGCTACAAACATTTTGAGAATCCAAACAAATGTCATGGTGGAGCATTTGATGCCAACATGGATGATAGTTTGCCTGAATTTGTAGTGTACATCAACACCATCATCACAGAAACCCTAGACCCACTCCAATTCACATACCGCCCCAACAGATCCACAGATGACACAATCTCTATTGCACTCCACACTGCCCTTTCCCACTTGGACAAAAAGGAACACCTATGTGAGAATGCTGTTCATTGACTACAGCTCAGCGTTCAACACCATAGCGCACTCAAAGCTCTTCACTGAGCTAAGGACCCTGGGACTAAACATCTCCCTCTGCAACTGGATCCTGAGCTTCCTGACGGGCCGCCCCCAGGCGGTAAGCAGGCAACAACACATCTGGCAACCTCATCCTCAACACATGGGCCCTCAGGGGTGCGTGCTTAGTCCCCACCTGTACTCCCTGTTCAACCACGACTGCGTGGCCAAGCACGACTCCAACACTATCATTAAGTCTGCAGACAACAACTGTGGTAGGCCTGGTCCCCGACAACAATGAGACCGCCTATAGGGAGGAGGTCAGAGACCTGGCAGTGTGGTGCCAGGACAACAACCTCTCCCTCAACGTGATCAAGACAAAGGAGATGTTCGTGGACAACAGGAAAAGGAGGACCAAGCACACCCCCATTCTCATTGACAGGGCTGTAGTGGAGCAGGTTGAGAGCTTCAAGTTCCTTGGTGTCCACATCAACCAACTATCATGGTTCAAACACACCAAGACAGTTGTGAAGAGGGCACGACAACGCCTATTCCCCATCAGGAGACTGAAAATATTTGGCATGGGTCCTCAGATCCTCAAAAAGTAATACAGCTACACCATCAAGAGCATCCTGACTGGCTGCATCACCGCCTGGTATGGCAACTGCAAGGCGCTACAGAGGGTAGTGCGTACAGCCCAGAACATCACTGGGGCTACGCTTCCTGCCATCCAGGACCTCTATACCAGGCGGTATCAGAGGAAGGCCCTAAAAATTGCCAAAGACTCCAGCCCCCATTGTCATAGACCGTTCTCTCTGCTTCTGCACGGCAAGCGGTACCGGAGCGCCAAGTCTAGGTCCAAAAGGCTTCTTAAACCTCTTAAGGATCTCTACAGATCGGTGTCCCACCCTCGGGACAGTTGAGCTAATGTGCGCTAATGCGAATAGCATGAGGTTGTATGTAACAAGAACATTTCCCAGGACATAGACATCTGATGTTGGCAGAAAGCTTAAAATTCTTGTTAATCTAACTGCACTGTCCAATTTACAGTAGTTATTACAGTGAAAGAATACCATGCTATTGTTTGAGGAAAGTGTACAGTTATGAACTTGAAAAGTTATTAATAAACCAATTAGGCACATTTGGGCATTCTTGATACAATTTTGAACAGAAATGCAATGGATGGTTCATTGGATCAGTCTAAAAAGTTGCACATATGTAACGGATGTGAAATGGCTAGCTAGTTAGCGGTGGTGCGCGCTAATAGCGTTTCAATCGGTTACGTCACTTGCTCTGAGACTTGAAGTAGGGTTTCCCCTTGCTCTGCAAGGGCCGTGGCTTTTGTGGAGCGATGGGTAACGACGCTTCGTGGGTGACTGTTGTTGATGTGTGCAGAGGGTCCCTGGTTCGCGCCCGTGTCGGGGCGAGGGGACGGTCTAAAGTTATACTGTTACACATATACTGCTGCCATCTAGTGTCCAAAATCTAAATTGCACCTGGGCTGGAATAATACATTAGGGCCTTTCTCTTGCATTTCAAAGATGGTACAAAAGAAACAGCTGGATTTTTCTTTGTATTATCTTTTACCAGATCTAATGTGTTATATTCTCCTACATAAATTTCACATTTCCACAAACTTCAAAGTGTTTCCTTTCAAATGGCCACCGGACTATTTCATTGACCCCCGCTCCCATTTTATTTATTTTTTACACTGCTGCTACTCGCCGTTTATTATCTATGCATAGTTACTTTCCCCCGACCTACATGTACATATTACCTCAATTACCTCGACTAACCTGTACCCCCACACATTGACTCGGTACCAGTACCCCCTGTATATAGCCTCGTTATTGTTACTTTTATTATTTCTTTACTTTAGTTTATTTAGTAAATATTTTCATAAAACTGCATTGTTGGTTAAGGGCTTGTAAGTAAGCATTTTAGAGTAAGGTCTACACCTATTTATTCGGCACGTGACAAATAAAATGTGATATTTATATCTCTGAGTTAGACATGGTTCTGCAGAGGGCACAGCTGCCCTGCCCTGTCCTTCCTCCAGTCAGTACAATGCCAACATGGAGGGTTGTTTGCAGGGCATGGCAGAGCTTAGACCAGGTAAGGTGGTGAGGCTCTGATACACAACACTTAAAAGGGAGAGCCCAAGATTATTAAGCTCCGTCTCAGGTTACAACCTGCCACAGGAAGGAATTACACTGGAGGGAACCCCCATGGTAAACCACTTACCTTACATCATATGTGAGAGAAAGTACAGCACTACAGCTTAGAACTAGTGTATTCCTCAGTCAGTCTAGCGTTTAAATATGTAGTCCTTCAACAGGGTTAAAGTTAGTCAAGGTCCCTGACCTCTAACCCATGGGCACCAGGTCAAGGCATGTTGACTCTGACCTGCTAAGAGGGGACTGACCTGTGAAGGCAGGTCAGCAAGTCATCATACCATTACCAGATACCTGAGCTTGGAGGCCAGAGAAGAGTGTGTGGGTGGTAGGAGAAAAGCGCACACACACACAGGATAAGGCTGCTTATAGCAGGCCCAGCATAGCAAGTCCCTTTACAACTTAGTGTTTGACATTTCATCCCGACAGTAGAGGATGCCTGGTTATTCTTTAAAAAGTGCCTTCCTCACCATCTTAAATAAGCATGCCCCATTCAAAAAATGTAGAACTAAGAACAGCCCTTGGTTCACTCCAGACCGGACTGCCCTTGACCAGCACAAAACCATCCTGTGGCATACTGCATTAGCATCAAATAGCCCCCGCGATATGCAACTTTTCAGGGAAGTTAGGAACAAATATACAGTCAGTTAAGAAAGCAAAGGCTAGCTTTTTCAAACAGAAATGTTCATCCTGTAGCACAAACTCCAAAAAGTTTTGGGACACTGAAGTCCATGGAGAATAAGAGCACCTCTTCCCAGCTGCCCACTGCACTGAGGCTAGGTAACACGGTCACCACCGATAAATCTACGATAATCGAGAATTTCAATAAGCATTTTTCTACGGCTGGCCATGCTTTCCACCTGGCTACCCCAACCCCGGACAACAGCTCTGCACCCCCCACAGCAACTTCCCAACCCCTCCCACTTCTCCTTCACCCAAATCCAGATAGCAGATGTTTTGAAAGAGCTGCAAAATCTGGACCCCTACAAATCAGCTGGGCTAGAAAATCTGGACCCTCTCTAAAATTATCCGCCGCAATTGTTGCAACCCCTATTACCCTCCTGTTCAACCTCTCTTTCGTATTGTCTGAGATCCCTAAAGATTGGAAAGCTGCTGCGGTCATCCCCCTCTTCAAAGGGGGAGACACTCTAGACCCAAACTGTTACAGACCTATATCTATCCTGCCCTGCCTTTCTAAAGTCTTCAAAAGCCAAGTTAATAAACAGATCACAGACCATTTCAAATCCCACTGTACCTTCTCCACTATGCAATCTGGTTTCCAAGCTGGTCATGGGTGCACCTCAGCCATGCTCAAGGTCCTAAACGATATCAGAACCGCCATCGATAAAAGACAGTACTGTGCAGCCGTCTTCATCGACCTGGCCAAGGATTGACTCTGTCAATCACCGCATTCTTATCGGCAGACTCAACAGCCTTGGTTTCTCAAATGACTGCCTCGCCTGGTTCACCAACTACTTCTCAGATAGAGTTCAGTGTGTCAAATCGGAGGGCCTGTTGTCCGGACTTCTGGCAGTCTCTATGGGGGTGCCACAGGGTTCAATTCTCGGGCCGACTCAGGCCGATTCTCTGTATATATCAATGATGTCGCTCTTGCTGCTGGTGATTCTCTGATCCACCTCTACACAGACGACACCATTCTGTATAATTCTGGCCCTTCTTTAGACACTGTTAACAAACCTCCAGACGAGCTTCAATGCCATACAACTCTCCTTCCGTGGCCTCCAACTGCAAGTAAAACTAAATGCATGCTCTTCAACCGATCGCTGCCCACACCCACCCGCCCGACTAGCATCACTACTCTGGACGGTTCTGATTTTGAAAATGTGGACAACTACAAATACCTAGGTGTCTGGTTAGACTGTAAACTCTCCTTCCAGACTCACATTAAGCATCTCCAATCCAAAAATCAAATCTAGAATTGGCTTCCTATTTCGCAACAAAGCCTCCTTCACATATGCTGCCAAACATACCCTCATAAAACTGACTATCCTAACGATCCTCGACTTCGGCGATGTCATTTACTAAATAGCCTCCAACACTCTACTCAGCAAACTGGATGTAGTCTATCACAGTGCCATCCGTTTTGTCACAAGGCCCAATATACTACCCACCACTGCGACCTGTATGCTGTCGTTGGCTGGCCCTCGTTTCATATTCGTCACCAAACCCACTGGCTCCAGGTCATCCATAAGTCTTTGCTAGGTAAAACCCTGTCTTATCTCAGCTCACTGGTCACCATAGCAACACCCACCCGTAGCGCGCGCTCCAGCAGGTGTATTTCACTGGCCTTCCCCAAAGCCAACTCCTCTTTGGCCGCCTTTCCTTACAGTTCTCTGCTGCCAATGACTGGAACGTATTGCAAAAATCACTGATGCTGGAGTCTTATATCTCTCTCACTAACTTTTAGAACCAGCTGTCAGAGCAGCTTACCGATCACTGCACCTGTACACAGCCCATCTGTAAATAGCCCACCCAACTACCTCATCCCCATATTGTTATTTATCTTCTTGCTCTTTTGCACCCCAGTATCTCTACTTGCACATCATCATCTGCACATCTATCACTCCAGTGTTAATGCTAAATTGTAATTATTTCGCCACTATGACCTATTTATTGCCTTACCTCCCTAATCTTACTACATTTGCACACACTGTATATAGATTTTTTTCTATTGTGTTATTTACTGTACGTTTGTTTATCCCATGTGTAACTCTGTGTTGTTTTTGTCGCACAGCTTTGCTTTATCTTGGCCAGATCGCAGTTGTAAATGAGAACTTGTTCTCAACTAGCCTACCTGGTTAAATAAAGGTTAAAAAAAACATATATTTTTTAAATTGCCAATACCCAAAACGTCAAAATCAAGACGCAGTTTGTATTAGACCAAAGACACACTGAAGATAGCTGGCCTGCCTGTCTGCCTTTCTTCCTGTCTGCTGTATTCACCTTGCAAAATTGAAGACTGCCTGACACTATATATAGGATAGGCTGCTATAGGAAATAATTAGAGCAGGATACCCTGGTGTGGCATAATGGGTCCTGGGTGGAGCTCTATACAGCTCTCTGACATACAGGGGGAGGAGGAAGAGGAGGAGGAGGAGGAGAAAGGGTAGAGGAGTATGAAATGAATTAGACTTTTTAATCAGGTTTCAAAGCATGCCATGAATGTAATTCATCACCTTGGGTGTGTCTATGCAATTCAGATTCAACTGTATCCTCCCTTCTCAAACACAATTCAGCAAACACACACACACACACACAATCTCTATCCAGGCGGTTTGATACAGCTGCCCAAGCCCTAGAAATATAAGCAGCTGTAAAAAGGTTTTGAATGTGTATGGAGTGCAGTAGCCACATTCATATGTGTACAAGTAAAACAGACCTGGGTTTCTATTCAACTAAAACTAGCATCCTCTACTTCTGCACTGTGATCAGGTCCAATAAGAGTTGGATAAAGCTGCTAGTCTACATCTTGAAAAACGACACACACACACACTCTCCCCTGAAGACTGCACTCTGACCAGCAAGTAAATCAGAAGGGATTACCCTCAGTAGCATCAGAGTAATCATGTCAGTAGACGGATTACACGCCTGACTCTTATCATACATATCTTACACAGACCAGATTGCTTCCCATCCTATTCCTCTTTTTCATCAGCAACCAACAGGACCCAAAAGTAGGGAAGGAGGAGTGAACGAGAGAGGGTCAGAGGGAGTGTGTGTATGTGTGTGTAAGCATGTGTGTGTGCATGCGTAGTAGATTACTGTACTGTATGTCTGTGTATTTATCAGCAGTCAGTCATGTGTGTATAATGCCTGAACCTGTGTAACCATGTAAGGGTCAAGAAATCTTCTGTGTGAACTGATCAAAGAATAAAACACTGGGGTTGGGAGACAGGGGGAGAAACAGAGAGACAGAGAGAGACAGAGACAGGGAGAGAGAGACAGGGAGAGAGAGAGAGCGAGAGACAGGGAGAGAGAGAGAGCGAGAGACAGGGAGAGAGAGAGAGCGAGAGACAGGGAGAGAGAGAGAGAGAGAGGGAGAGACAGGGAGAGAGAGAGAGAGAGACAGGGAGAGAGAGAGAGAGAGACAGGGAGAGAGAGAGAGAGAGACAGGGAGAGAGAGAGAGAGAGACAGGGAGAGAGAGAGAGAGAGACAGGGAGAGAGAGAGAGAGAGACAGGGAGAGAGAGAGAGACAGGGAGAGAGAGAGAGACAGGGAGAGAGAGAGACAGGGAGAGAGAGAGACAGGGGGACCAGCTAATGACATTGAAAGAACACGTAGAGGAGGACAATGAGTGGTTAGCCAATCAACAACCATTGCTCTTCAATTACACCAGTGAATGGAAGGGTTTCAACCCATAAGGGTTACTGTAGGGGTGGCAGAGGCCCTAGGGGTGACAGTGGCCCTAGGGGTGGCAGAGGCCCTAGGGGTGGCAGAGGCCCTAGGGGTGGCAGAGGCCCTAGGGGTGGCAGAGGCCCTAGGGGTGACAGTGGCCCTAGGGGTGGCAGAGGCCCTAGGGGTGGCAGATCAAATGTGACCATTCTTCAACTTTTGTTGGGAGGACCAACCCCCCCCCCCAAAAAAAAAAAACAGAGTAAAGCAACAGCCAGTATCTGCCTTCCAGGCAGACCTTAAGATCTAAAGGGCATATTAGAGGAGGTGTTACAAAGTCCAACAATCTACAGTACAACACACACACCCTTTATTGGCTACTGTAACAGACTATAGCACGCAGACGACTCTCAACCTGTGTAGGCCTATATTCAATCAAAACAGTTTTAAAATATACTGGCGCGACTAAACTCAACGATTTACGATGGACTTGAGCAGCGACTAGCGTGGGGGGACTGCAGCTCTGACGTCACATAAAATGAAGTTTTTATCAAAAACGACTGATTTCAGCACCCAGCCCGCAATTACACAGAACAATGATTTGTTTGATTCTTTGGGTGTTTAAATCAGCAGTTTAAATCGTCTGTAAAACAAATAATTATACTGCAATGCAGGGCCTATAAAAGGGGGAACATAGCCAACACACACACACACACACACAGTTTAAAAACAGAGATGTAACTCAAGACAGTCGAGACAGGTTCTTGGTAGGAGGCCAGGCACCCGAAAACCACCACTTCTGGGTCAATACTACAATAAGGAGAGGGGCACGCCAGAACGAACAACACATTGGGAATTCCTGCTCGGTAGCGTTGCCGTGGTGTTGCCGTGGTGTCAAAGCTTATAGGACAAGACTTTACACTACGCCGCCCTCATGCCAAGTAGTCAGTAGGTGACTTTGGGAATAAGGAAGTTATTACAAGTCAGTGAACTAAAAGATAGCCCACAGAAAACAATGACTGAATTGTAGCGATAGGAAACTAAACAAATGTGGTATAGTAGTTACTATGTCATTACAGTTATGAAACCTAGAGAAGGCACAGAATAACTTGAAATTATTCAAATTAAACAGATTTATAATGACCATTCTGTTGGAATCAAGTGACTGTCTTCCTTGCTGGGGGGTAAAACATTTCAACTCCCAGCATGTTGAGATCCGTGTGCTCCGGGTAGGGGAACGGCAGGTTCCGGGTAAAAACAGAAAAACCTGTTTGCATTGCTCAAGCAGGTTAGGCAGGTGACAATACAGGGGGAAAAGTAGAGGAAGTGGACTGATTTGACAGACTTTGTGAACCCATTCGGCCTGGGTTTGAATGAAGGGGTATCATACCTATCAAGGCTTGGAAGAGGTTGCTCTGGAAGATGTTGATGACTCTTTCTAGTGATTGTCTGAGTTGTCGGTCTTCTGTCTGTCCAAGTTTCGTCTTGTATTCCTCCATGAGCAGTAAAGCTCTTTGAGCATCTGTAAACAAAACATATCAACAACCAACAAGCCAATGAGTGAATAAATGGCAACTACCATTGATACATAATCAAATTCAAGCAATAGGATTGATATAGGTTATGTGATATCAACAGACTGGCTAAAGGGTTTCATGTTTAAATCGGTGACTGAGAGACAGTCAGGTGGCAGAATGCATTGGCAACAACTCACGTGTAATATGCAACATATGTGGCTCTGACTGTCGCTATATTTGTTGCGCGATATCAGTTGATGTGGCAACACATGAGGTGGCAAAAAAATATATTATATTCGTCTGCATTGGCCTGCTGTCGTTTGCTTTAGCTTGCTACAGCTATTGACATTCTGTAGCATATCGCTTTCAAAGCAGGCTGCCATTACATGTGATGTGCTATCTATCACAAAACAGACGAATCGGGATTCTCACCTTTCTTTCGTATAGGCATGACAGCTCCCAAGTGCAGCAGGAAAAGTAAACGCAGGCACTGTTTCGTGCAGGCTAATGTTTGGTGTAGTAGCCTGCCTACACTCCCTTGCTTCAGATATCCTTTGCTACAGTTGCCAGAGGGGCAGAGCCAGGAGTTTGCACCGTTTTAGCATGAACAGAAACTAGTCTCTTCTCTCCTCAAAAAACGCAATGTGCGCTATAGCTCCCGCCTGTTCAATAGACTACAAAAGGCACCGTTTTTTCTTACTGGACTACAAACACGCAATGAATCCGATTTTTTTTGGTAGATTATAGCCTATTCAGATGACCCGCCGTGAATGCCAATGTGACCAGCTTGTATCCCTGGCAGGGCTAACTGACAGGGTTCATTTAGGTTACTGCCAACCGCCAATAGAGAGACAGCGCAGGGCAAGATTCCGACACCAGTTAACCACTAACAGCTATGTGAAACACTATTGTCGTATGTCACGTTCGTATCTCCAATCAATTCTCATACACTAAACATAAACAAACCGGTTCTCAGCAAGCCCAGCTCTGTACGGTGCAATTCATTGAGCAGCCTGAAAATCTGAGAACATGTGCAGTGCAGTTCAAAGTAGCAGAAGAAACTGCGAGTAACGAATCCCAAAGTTCAGTCTGTGCATTTAGGGAGTAAATCCTCTTTTTGTTTCTGAGTGCTGAATTATTCGTTTCCCGCTCTCATGCTTTTATCTCTCTCGGTCCGGCAATATTTCCACAAGTCAAAGTTCCCTTGCTCGGCGCTCTCCCCTCCTCTTTTTTTCCACCAATATATCAGGAATCCCAAACTTTCCTCCAAAATGGCGTCCAAAGTGTGGAATCGGATCACATGATCAACCTCTCGCCACCCAATGGTGTCGGTAGGCTACAGAGTTACAGAGGAGGTGAGATCCAAGAGTTTATTACAACAAAAAACTTCCAACTGCTTTCAAAGGTCACTTTACATTGAGTGGTCTAAAATCTATGTATTAACAAACATGGTGTTGGCTCGGGTTTTACAGTGTTTTTTGAAGAGTGTCATTGTAGCCAAAATATTGTTGCATAGACTAACCAAAGTTACATTGAAGCACACACAGGTTTTTCAGGAGGGCGAAACACATTTGGTTTAAATGAACTGTGTTACTATGTTAATTTTTTCATTTGTTAATGTTCAAATACAAATATTTGCATAGAGAGAATTGTAAAAACAGGGTGTTTGTGTTGTTGGTTTTTGTCTCACTGCTTTGCTTTATCTTGTCCAGGTCGCAGTTGTAAATGAGAACTTGTTCTCAACTGGCCTATCTGGTCAAATAAAGGTGAAATTAAATAAGATGAAGATTAAACTATGGAGGACAGGCAATGAATTGGAAGATTACACCCCTGACATGTCAGATTGATAGTAATAATCCCAATACCTGGTTAAAGTGTGAGGACTTCACCAGTTCAGTGCCATGGGACTTATTGAATATTGTACACGACACTACACACACTGTGTGTGCTACACACACATAATCAATATAGAGCTGCGATGCTCATCCTGCCTTAGCCGCCAAGACCACAGTCAGATGGGTTAGTCCTATTGGCACCTGGTTAGTACACCTGGATTTGGTGTGCAGGGTTGCCAGTCTGATCCCTGACAAATCCAACTCTCCCCAAGCATCAACTATCTTTTCCATACATAGCACAGATCCTGTCAACCTGTATTCATTAATTTACTTATTTTTTATGTGTGTGAGTGTTTGAAACTTTCGTTTGCTGTAAATGAAAGTTTATTATTATTTTTATTATTATTTCATTGTTATTTTAAGACAATAGTTGCCATATGATTCATAAATATTTATAATAAAAATAGTGGAAATTCTTTAAAATGAGATGGTGCATCTCAAGAGATTTCCTCCTGGAAAATGTCTAATAAATACATGAATGAATGAATTCATCCATTTACAGTCACTGCTTACTGTTCATACCAAGGACTCCATTTTATCAGAGAACCTGCTGTCGTTCACCACCATTAGAAACAGGTCCATATTCCCTACAGATTTATGGTCTAGATCTGAGAGTCTCTCTCCCTCTCTCCCTCCCCCCCTCCCTCCTGTCCGATTCTCGCATTGTCATGCTAAACTGACCCATTGTGCAGCAGTTAGCAGCGCTCTATTTGGTGTTGTCTCAGATTTATATTCCTGGTCTCTGTCATCTATATACTCACATAAACTCTGGCCTGGCTGGTTCTCTGTATGGTATGGTATGATATAAATAACCCTGGCCTGTCTGTTCCTGATGCTGCACTCGCTCACATTTACACAGACCAGCTAGCAGCAGCACTGTGGCCCAGATTAGACAGCAGTGAGGAATGGAAAGGAGGGAAGGAGAGGAGGGGGGAGGAGAAGAGAGGAGTGGAGGAGGGAAGGAGGGAGAAGAGGAGAGAGGAGGAGGGAGGGAAGAGGATGAGAGGGGAGAGAAGAGGAGGGGAGGGAAGAGGAGAAGAGGGGAGGAAATGGGAGTGGAGGAGAGGAGAGGGAGAAAAGAGGAGGGGAGAGGAGGGGAGGGGGAGCAAAGAGGGGAGAAGGGGAGGGGGAGAGGGAGAGAAGAGGAGGGGAGAGGTAAGGATGAGGAGAGAGGAGGAAAAAAGAGGAAAGGAGGAGAGGAGACAAGGGAGGGAAGAGGCAAGGAGAGAGGAGAGTAGGAGAGGAGACAAGGGAGGGAAGAAGAAGGAGGGAGGGAAGAGGAGAGAGGATGAGAGGGGAGAGGAGAGAAGAGGAGGGGAGGGAAGAGGAAAGGCGGGGAGGAGAGAAGAGGAGAAGAGGGGAGGAAAGAGGAGAGGAAAGGGCAGTGGAGGAGAGGGAGGAAAGAGGAGGGGAGGGAGGGGGAGACTGAGGGAAGAGGAGGAGGGGATGGGAGGGGGAGCGAAGAGGGGAGAAGGGGAGGGGGAGAGGGAGAGAAGATGAGGGGAGAGGTAAGGATGAGGAGAGAGGAGGAAAAAGAGGAAAGGAGGAGAGGAGACAAGGGAGGGAAGAGGCAAGGAGAATAGGAGGGACGAGGAAAGGAGAGAGGAGAGGAGGCGAGGAGAGTAGCAGAGGAGACAAGGGAGGGAAGAAGAAGGCGAGAGGAGAGGAGACAAGGGAGGGAAGAGGCAAGGAGAGAGGAGAGGAGACAAAGGAGGGGAGAGGAAAGGAGAGGATGTTATTTTCAGGTAGTCATGTTTTATGAATGGTTCCTTGCTCTCTGTATGTTTACTAGAGGTTCTGCAGAGAAGAATAACTCTTAGACATATTTTGGTAGCAGGGTTGGAAAGGTTCACCAAAGGACTTGAGATTCAGCATGAAAATAATGAATAATGGTTCATTCATTTCTAAATTTCTTTTCAAATTTCAGTTGAATTCCATTTATTTAATTGAAGTAATTGAGCTGATCTGAATCTTTCACTCTGTAACAAGGTTTTACGTTTTCTTTGGGATGTGGAAAACACCATCTCATATCTGTTTTTAAAGATGAGACCGTTATTACACAGCAATAAGCTCATTCATATATTGCTTGAATTTAATAGAATTTATATCATTATACATATTTCACTGGAGGTACATGTTTAGGTTTCACTACTGGCACTGGACTCCAGTGTTAAACGTTGAGTAACCCTATGGGTATACTGTGTACAGGAGCTTTTTGTTTCTATAAAAGAGGACAGTATGGTAACTTCATTCCTCCCTTGGAGGAAAGACAAACACACAGACACACACACAAGCACGCGCCACACACACACACTCAATCATACACACAAGCACGCGCCACACACACACACACACACTCAATCATACACACAAGCACGCGCCACACACACACACACACACACTCAATCATACACACAAGCACATACATAAACAGTGTTACTGTACACATTGTCAATGAAATGACTGTTACTCAGTCAAATGTCATGGATATTGGTGTTGCTGACCTTGTGGGATTGTAATTGATTGTTACCAAGAGCGCATGATTGATTGATTGATTGGGTGGCTTTGTGGCCAATTGTCCCCCCCCCCCCCCCCCCCCGCTCTATTTATCTGTCCCTCCCCCCATCTATCAATCTATCCACCTCTCTATCACTGATTGGACCATATGAACAGTAATTGTAAGTGAGTGGCTTGTTATGTCTATTTCAGGCATCCTTTCTAACAATAACCAATGGCACTGGCCACAGCTTAGGCCCTAGGCTCCATAGCTCTATAGTGTGAGGGACTTCCTTGTAATCTGATCTAGTCAAGCTTGCCCTGTCCGCTACTCCTGATGAAAAATATTGAATGGAGGGAGACTTATTACTTACTGTAATGACATCATCCACCGACTGTCCAGATGGCCTCCTCTCTCAAATCCCACCTTACATCATGTTGGAACATCATTATTACCACAGAGGTAGGGGGCTATTCCCATTGACCAAACGATTGTTCCAGTCCTCTAGGGAGAGTTAGATAAAGGACATGCAGAAAAATAATATTTTTCTCTCCCTCCTTCCCCTCAGACAATCCCTTAAGTCTATGCCTGCTCATTTACTTGTCTTCTGATCCCTTTGAAAGAGACAGACAGACAGACAGACAGACAGACAGACAGACAGACAGACAGACAGACAGAGACAGACAGACAGAGACAGACAGACAGACAGACAGACAGACAGACAGACAGACAGACAGACAGACAGACAGACAGACAGACAGACAGACAGACAGACAGACAGGACTAGAGTGAGAGAAAGAGAGAAAGACCAATAGAAAGAGAGAGAGACAGACAGACAGACAGAAAGTCTGATTTGAATGCAGGATCCGTACACATACAGACCCATTTCAAACATAACCCTGTGATTCTGCAGATACCACTCCACTGCAGTCTGCAGCATTCTCCGGCTTACTGTGATGTCTGCAGGGAGGGGGTTCCTCCTCTCACCCTCCCTCTGACTCTGCTCTCTCACTCTGATGATGCAGAGAAGATTCTGCCATTAGAGCTGACTGAAGTTCTTTGGGCTGACTCAAACTTTCACATGAATAATTAACTGATGTCAATAGGGAAAATATCAAGTATATTAATATGGAAGTTAGGATATGGCCTGTGTGTGTGTGTGCGTACACACAAAAGAACAGCGTCCATGATCCACCATTGTTGGTTGTTCCCTCTCTCTGTCTCACTACAGCAGGCCTTTGTCATTCTCAGCCTGGTCCGTCTTGTGAGAGGAGTGATGCCAGGCGCCGGATACAACCACCATTTAACAGTCTGGGTGGGGCACGTACAGACAATACCACTGTCCTGAGAACAGAGGTTCTCTGTCACTGGTCATCTGGCAGACAGCACTGGTCATTCACTCAGCTGATTTGGGGGCAGTCAGGACATTGGGGAACTGGGAGTAATATTATTTTATAAGGGGAGAGATATTATTGTCTGGACTAGCTGATATTATAGTGCAGTTTGTTAGTTTTGTTGAATAAGCATGGTAGTCACCACATATCAGTAATGAATAAGCATGGCAGTCACCACATATCAGTAGTGAATAAGCATGGCAGTCACCACATATCAGTAGGGAATAAGCATGGTAGTCACCACATATCAGTAGTGAATAAGCATGGCAGTCACCACATATCAGTAATGAATAAGCACGGCAGTCACCACATATCAGTAGTGAATAAGCATGGTAGTCACCACATATCAGTAGTGAATAAGCATGGTAGTCACCACATATCAGTAATGAATAAGCATGGTAGTCACCACATATCAGTAGTGAATAAGCATGGCAGTCACCACATATCAGTAGTGAATAAGCATGGCAGTCACCACATATCAGTAGTGAATAAGCATGGCAGTCACCACATATCAGTAGTGAATAAGCATGGCAGTCACCACATATCAGTAGGGAATAAGCATGGTAGTCACCACATATCAGTAGTGAATAGGCACGGCAGTCACCACATATCAGTAGTGAATAAGCATGGCAGTCACCACATATCAGTAGTGAATAAGCATGGTAGTCACCACATATCAGTAGTGAATAAGCATGGCAGTCACCACATATCAGTAGTGAATAAGCATGGTAGTCACCACATATCAGTAGGGAATAAGCATGGTCGTCACCACATATCAGTAGTGAATAAGCATGGCAGTCACCACATATCAGTAGTGAATAAGCATGGCAGTCACCACATATCAGTAGTGAATAAGCATGGTAGTCACCACATATCAGTAGGGAATAAGCATGGCAGTCACCACATATCAGTAGTAAATAAGCATGGCAGTCGCCACATATCAGTAGTGAATAAGCATGGTCGTCACCACATATCAGTACTGAATAAGCATGGTAGTCACCACATATCAGTAGTGAATAAGCATGGCAGTCACCACATATCAGTAGTGAATAAGCATGGCAGTCACCACATATCAGTAGTGAATAAGCATGGTAGTCACCACATATCAGTAGGGAATAAGCATGGTCGTCACCACATATCAGTAGTGAATAAGCATGGCAGTCACCACATATCAGTAGTGAATAATTATGGTAGTCACCACATATCAGTAGTGAATAAGCATGGCAGTCACCACATATCAGTAGTGAATAAGCATGGTAGTCACCACATATCAGTAGGGAATAAGCATGGCAGTCACCACATATCAGTAGTGAATAAGCATGGCAGTCACCACATATCAGTAGTGAATAAGCATGGTAGTCACCACATATCAGTAGTGAATAAGCATGGCAGTCACCACATATCAGTACTGAATAAGCATGGTAGTCACCACATATCAGTAGTGAATAAGCATGGCAGTCACCACATATCAGTAGTGAATAAGCATGGTAGTCACCACATATCAGTAGTGAATAAGCATGGTAGTCACCACATATCAGTAGTGAATAAGCATGGCAGTCACCACATATCAGTAGTGAATAAGCATGGCAGTCACCACATATCAGTAGTGAATAAGCATTGCAGTCACCACATATCAGTAGTGAATAAGCATGGCAGTCACCACATATCAGTAGTGAATAAGCATGGCAGTCACCACATATCAGTACTGAATAAGCATGGTAGTCACCACATATCAGTAGTGAATAAGCATGGCAGTCACCACATATCAGTAGTGAATAAGCATGGTAGTCACCACATATCAGTAGTGAATAAGCATGGTAGTCACCACATATCAGTAGTGAATAAGCATGGCAGTCACCACATATCAGTAGTGAATAAGCATGGCAGTCACCACATATCAGTAGTGAATAAGCATGGCAGTCACCACATATCAGTAGTGAATAAGCATGGCAGTCACCACATATCAGTAGTGAATAAGCATGGCAGTCACCACATATCAGTAGTGAATAAGCATGGTAGTCACCACATATCAGTAGTGAATAAGCATGGTAGTCACCACATATCAGTAGTGAATAAGCATGGTAGTCACCACATATCAGTAGTGAATAAGCATGGCAGTCACCACATATCAGTAGTGAATAAGCATGGCAGTCACCACATATCAGTAGTGAATAAGCATGGCAGTCACCACATATCAGTAGTGAATAAGCATGGCAGTCACCACATATCAGTAGTGAATAAGCATGGCAGTCACCACATATCAGTAGTGAATAAGCATGGCAGTCACCACATATCAGTAGTGAATAAGCATGGTAGTCACCACATATCAGTAGTGTTTGGTGGCTTTCTCTACTTGTCGTCAAAACATATACTGGTGAAAGTAGATATTTGACAGGTAGTCACCATGTTGTTTACCTGTTTGTGTAAACGCAGCCTATATGTGTCAGTTAAACATGTCTCGAGCTTAACCCTTCCCATAGAGAATTATTTACCGAGTCCCAGTTCATGTCTTATTATTGAGAATATTCATTCAGTGATTTATTTCCTTTGGCAAGTTAACTTCTATTTCATCGCCCTACAGTAGTTTGAGAGTGTTTTACCTGTGTTTTAGCGATCATCTCCTCCGAGCAGGTTTTACAACCCGTCTTCACACCACCCACTCACCTCAGCGAGCCCACTCTTGCCTTGAGGAGGAAGTGATGCGGTTTCGGGTTCTCTCTGCTGGTTTGTCCTCAGCAGTACAAAACAGGGATTGAAGAAAAATAATTAAAGTCATTCAAGTACTTCTACCTTTTCCCTCTTCCCTGACACCTTTATTTCACCAATTTACCTTCTATTCACAATGTCAACTTCACAACTTAACTCCAACAAAATTTCACCGAAATTTCACCTGTCTTAGCCGGATAGACGTCCAAAACTTCAAAACAATTCCCATAAGTCTGTGTCTGTCTAGACCATCGAGACCAACAGTGAGTCATTCTGTCTCAATGAAAGAAGCTCTACAGTCTTTAGTTCTGCACACCTACTGTACAACAGGCCTACACATACAGACCAATGTCCTTCACACACTATTTCAACTGAAACTGGTTTAGGACAGTGTTAGCCTTATAGGCCTTGTGACTGAGGGGTCATGTAAAGTGTTGATACATTTCAGAAAAATTCTAAATGACAGGCATGGGTCTTCACAAACAGCCATGTGCTGTATAGAACATACTAACAATACCATAAATACCAGTTCTTTCTAGATCATGCTGGTTTTTGGACCCATGACCTTCAACCTTTGACCCTGTGAACCAAAAGCTTGCATGATGCATGCGCTGGTGACAGTCTGTGAGCTGGTGACAGTCTGTGAGCTGGTGACAGTCTGTGAGCTGGTGACAGTCTGTGAGCTGGTGACAGTCTGTGAGCTGGTGACAGTCTGTGAGCTGGTGACAGTCTGTGAGCTGGTAACAGTCTGTGAGCTGGTGACAGTCTGTGAGCTGATGACAGTCTGTGAGCTGGTAACAGTCTGTGAGCTGGTGACAGTCTGTGAGCTGGTGACAGTCTGTGAGCTGGTGACAGTCTGTGAGCTGGTGACAGTCTGTGAGCTGGTGACAGTCTGTGAGCTGGTGACAGTCTGTGAGCTGGTGACAGTCTGTGAGCTGGTGACAGTCTGTGAGCTGGTGACATTCTGTGAGCTGGTGACAATCTGTGAGCTGGTGACAGTCTGTGAGCTGGTGACAGTCTGTGAGCTGGTGACAATCTGTGAGCTGGTGACAGTCTGTGAGCTGGTGACAGTCTGTGAGCTGGTGACAGTCTGTGAGCTGGTGACAGTCTGTGAGCTGGTGACAATCTGTGAGCTGGTGACAGTTTGTGAGCTGGTGACAGTCTGTGAGCTGGTGACAATCTGTGAGCTGGTGACAGTCTGTGAGCTGGTGACAGTCTGTGAGCTGGTGACATTCTGTGAGCTGGTGACAATCTGTGAGCTGGTGACAGTCTGTGAGCTGGTGACAGTCTGTGAGCTGGTGACAGTCTGTGAGCTGGTAACAGTCTGTGAGCTGGTAACAATCTGTGAGCTGGTGACAATCTGTGAGCTGGTGACAGTCTGTGAGCTGGTGACAGTCTGTGAGCTGGTGACAGTCTGTGAGCTGGTAACAGTCTGTGAGCTGGTCTGACAATCAGTGAGCTGGTGACAGTCTGTGAGCTGGTGACAATCTGTGAGCTCGTGACAGTCTGTGAGCTGGTGACATTCTGTGAGCTGGTGACAGTCTGTGAGCTGGTGACAGTCTGTGAGCTGGTGACAGTCTGTGAGCTGGTGACAATCTGTGAGCTGGTGACAGTCTGTGAGCTGGTGACAGTCTGTGAGCTGGTGACAGTCTGTGAGCTGGTAACAGTCTGTGAGCTGGTAACAATCTGTTAACTGTCTGATAACAGTGAGCTGGTGACAGTCTGAGCTGGTGACAGCCTGTGAGCTGGTGACAATATGTGAGCTCGTGACAGTCTGTGAGCTGGTGACATTCTGTGAGCTGGTGACAGTCTGTGAGCTGGTGACAGTCTGTGAGCTGGTAACAGTCTGTGAGCTGGTGACAGTCTGTGAGCTGATGACAGTCTGTGAGCTGGTGACAATATGTGAGCTCGTGACAGTCTGTGAGCTGGTGACATTCTGTGAGCTTGTGACAGTCTGTGAGCTGGTGACATTCTGTGAGCTGGTGACAGTCTGTGAGCTGGTGACAGCCTGTGAGCTGGTGACAATATGTGAGCTCGTGACAGTCTGTGAGCTGGTGACATTCTGTGAGCTGGTGACAGTCTGTGAGCTGGTGACAGTCTGTGAGCTGGTAACAGTCTGTGAGCTGGTGACAGTCTGTGAGCTGATGACAGTCTGTGAGCTGGTGACAGTCTGTGAGCTGGTAACAGTCTGTGAGCTGGTAACAATCTGTTAACTGTCTGATAACAGTGAGCTGGTGACAGTCTGAGCTGGTGACAGTCTGTGAGCTGGTGACAATATGTGAGCTCGTGACAGTCTGTGAGCTGGTGACATTCTGTGAGCTGGTGACAGTCTGTGAGCTGTTGACAGTCTGTGAGCTGGTGACAATCTGTGAGCTGGTGACAGTCTGTGAGCTGGTGACAGTCTGTGAGCTGATGACAGTCTGTGAGCTGGTGACAGTCTGTGAGCTGGTAACAGTCTGTGAGCTGGTAACAATCTGTTAACTGTCTGATAACAGTGAGCTGGTGACAGTCTGAGCTGGTGACAGCCTGTGAGCTGGTGACAATATGTGAGCTCGTGACAGTCTGTGAGCTGGTGACATTCTGTGAGCTGGTGACAGTCTGTGAGCTGGTGACAGTCTGTGAGCTGGTGACAGTCTGTGAGCTGGTGACAATATGTGAGCTGGTGACAGTCTGTGGGCTGGTTGATAGATCTTACTAGACTGAACTGGATAAATAAAGACAAAATGGCGGTGGCTTCCCCTTGACTCAGGCCTTGAAATGGTAGGAACTAGGAGGAGGGCCTAGAGAGTGAAAGTGAAATGGACCAGAGTAATGTTGGAAAATATTGCTTTCCCACTGGGCCAAACTGAATCAATAGACCATTGACTGCTATGGTATGTAGGGCTGTGGGTGGTTCTGCTCTATGCTACGAGCTCAGACAGCATACAGTACTTCAATATAATTCCCCCTTGTGTGAGAGAGAGAGAGAGAGAGAGAGAGAGAGAGAGAGAGAGAGAGAGAGAGAGAGAGAGAGAGAGAGAGAGAGAGAGAGAGAGAGAGAGAGAGAGAGAGAGAGAGAGAGAGAGAGAGAGAGAGAGAGAGAGAGAGAGAGAGAGAGAGAGAGAGAGAGAGAGAGAGAGACAGAGAGAGACAGAGAGAGAGAGAGAGAGAGAGAGTGTGTTTGTGTGTGTGGGTAAACAGATTGGGCTTTCTTGTTGTTATAAAGCAGGCTTTGTTAGTTTGACTGTCAACAGATTTGAGATAATTCCATGTAAGAGTCTGTCAACCTCAACCAAATGTAATGTAATATGATGAACTAAATTGACTGTGAAGATCATGGGAGTGATAACGATCTACTGTCAAAGCAGAGAGAAGACCAGAGGAGTTTAGAAAATAAGGGAGGATAAAATTTTTATTACATTGTTGTCACATTTTAGTACAAAATTGGAGGGTTGCCAGTTCAAATCATGGGTCCGACTGGAAAAACCTGTCGGGAAGTGAGCTGGCAACCACAGGGTTGCTGACATCAAATCCTAGATGCCATTGCCTGCCATTGTGCCCTTGAGCTAGGCACTTAACCCCCCACAACAACTACTCCACGGTCACCCAGTGTGGCAGTCTCCTGCTCCAACCTCTCCATCCTCTATGTGTATGTAACAGTCTCCTGCTCCAACCTCTATGTGTATGTAACCTCTCCATCCTCTATGTGTATGTAACAGTCTCCTGCTCCAACCTCTATGTTTATGTAACAGTCTCCTGCTCCAACCTCTATGTGTATGTAACAGTCTCCTGCTCCAACCTCTCCATCCTCTATGTGTATGTAACAGTCTCCTGCTCCAACCGCTATGTGTATGTAACAGTCTCCTGCTCCAACCTCTCCATCCTCTATGTGTATGTAACAGTCTCCTGCTCCAACCTCTCTGTGTATGTAACAGTCTCCTGCTCCAACCTCTCCATCCTCTATGTGTATGTAACAGTCTCCTGCTCCAACCTCTATGTGTATGTAACAGTCTCCTGCTCCAACCTCTCCAACCTCTATGTTTATGTAACAGTCTCCTGCTCCATCCTCTATGTGTATGTAACCTCTCCATCCTCTATGTTTATGTAACAGTCTCCTGCTCCAACCTCTCCATCCTCTATGTGTATGTAACAGTCTCCTGCTCCAACCTCTATGTGTATGTAACCTCTCCATCCTCTATGTGTGTCTTTCAGAGGTTGTGTACAATCATAAAAGCTGTTGTGGTCGGTTTTATTTTATAGACTTACGTTTTGTGTGTGTGTGTGTGTCACACTGTCCCCTCAAACCCTTACCCCCTCACTAACCATCTGGAGTCAGTATGGAGTGTGACTCACAACAGTAACATAATGTTTACACGTGGTGACTAACCCCTCCCCCCTGAGTCACTCGTTTGAAAAGACACTGTAGGCAGGTGAACCTCCTACAAATCAAACTTCACTGTAAAAAGCCTAGAGGCCGGTTCATATGGCATGTTTGATGTGATGCCAGTGCTTTGATGTGTAACCCAATCACATTTGAGACTTTTTAAATGTACCTTATTTTTGGAACTCTGGTGAGCAAATTAGTTGTCTACAACATATTTATATTCTCTTCAACCTTTATTTAACTAGGCAAGTCAGTTAAGAACAAATTCTTATTATACAATGACGGCCTACCCCACGGCCAAACCCTCCCCTAACGACGCTGGGCCAATTGTGCGCCGCCCTATGGGACTCCCGATCACCACTGGCTGTGATACAACCTGGGATCGAACCAAGGTCTGTAGTGACGCCTCTAGCACTGAGATGCAGTGCCTTAAAGAC
Source organism: Salvelinus alpinus (assembly GCF_045679555.1). Taxonomy (NCBI): domain Eukaryota; kingdom Metazoa; phylum Chordata; class Actinopteri; order Salmoniformes; family Salmonidae; genus Salvelinus; species Salvelinus alpinus. Next base: position 47,048,514 of record NC_092101.1, on the reverse strand, counting down.
CGCGGCACAGAACATCTATTCAGTTGTTTTTCTATTGAACCACGCTCTGCCTGTTTCATCTCATTATGTGACTTACATGATGATCTTAATGAATAATTTATAAGGTGGTGATAGCCTGGTGAATGGCTCCACCGTGGTCTGATCCTCTAGTGTCTTTTGTTTCCATCCCTGCCTAATGCACATCCATTGAGAAGTCTCCATTCAACAGACACCAAAACAACATAACACTCAATCCCTCAAAGGACTCTTATGGCCACAGTACTGGGCTTACAAGAGAGTGGGGAAGGGCACACTCATTTTCAAACGCACGCACGCACGCACACACACGCACACATTAGCCAAGGTCTTAAATACACAGTAGTGTTGCTGGTGGGTGTTACTTGGCAGTCAGAACGATATCAGCCTTTACAACACAGCTTTATACCCACCGAGAGAGCCGAGAGGAGAACCAGTCAACTACTCAGACAGAGAGACTGAGTCAGCGTCCCAAATGACACACTATTCCCTACATAGTTCACTACTTTCGACCAGAACCACTGCTACAGATAACCATATTCCCAGGGGTTTTGTCAATAATAATCTCATGACCATAAAGTTGAATTCCATTGTTAACTATGTTACTGCTAGCCCAATTGTCAAATCAAAACACATTTTATTTGTCACATGCGCTGAAATACAACAGGTGTAGTAGACATTACAGTGAAATGCTTACTTACAAGACCTTCACCAACAATGCAGTTATTTTTTTAAGTAAAAAAATAAATATAATAAAAAATAAAATAAAAAATGAAGCTTTTTATTTTATTTTTATACCACACATATGGATATGCCACACGTAGAGAGAGGGCTGTTACATATCAATGTACAAAGGTTGATGTCAAAGATGGACCTTCTTGATATCTGGGTTTATGACACGGATATGTTGATTCTCACAGACTTTGCTGAATGGCTCGATCCCGGATAAGGGCATTGCTGATTAGAACATCTTCAGGTGTGACAGACTGAAATAAAGGGTGAGGGGTGGCTATATAAGTCAACTCTTGTGGCATCATGTTCTACAAATATCACTATTCCCCGCCAACATTTTTTATCTTTTGGTTATATATATATATATATTATATATGGTCATAAGCCACTGGGATTTTGGTGACCTTTGTAACCTAAATAATTATCACCCCATTTACAAATGCTCTTGCTTAGTAAAAATTCTAGAATCCTTGGTGAATACTCAACTTACAGTCAGGTTTCAGACCAGGTTATAGCACCATCTCTGCTACTTCTTTGGTTTGAAATTATGTTTTTAATTGTTTGGATGAGAGAAAACACTGTGGGGCCCTTTTATTGGCCTGTCTAAAGCCTACAACACTGTGGATCCCTCATGACTTATTCAGAGGCTTTCATCAATTGGCCTGGACCAGGCTGTGTGTAGCTGGTTCGAAAATAAAGCCTTTGTTGAATGGAAATTGGTTCTTAAAGAAAAAACCCACCCAAAACCTCTAATTTACAGTGTTAATTAACACTAAAATGTGAAACAATATTTTTTTGTCAACAAATGTTTCCTTTTGGCGTTGTAATAAGGTTGGTAGTAACATGGAAAATCGTTATGGAAATCTGTTGCAGCTCAAGTCGACTACAAAATTCATAACGCAATAATCTCTCTATGGACTGACTAGCTTGCTAGCTAACAAACGCAGCTACACACAGTAATACCAAAGACAATATCAGCACTTAACGTAGCTAGTTAGCAATAAAAACGGCACTATCCATTTAGGAGTCTACAATCTCACCATGTTCAACTTGCAGACAGATGTGCCTCACTGAGTGGAGTCTACATTCGCAACGGCATATATACATTTGATGAGATGGGACATGTTGCCCATACTACCTCAATGTGCCGCACGGTGCATTCTGGGCGATGCTGGGACAAGGAGCGCTCTCCTTCAATAAGTGAATTGAAGTCTGCTAGTCGCTAGCTCAAAAACCCAACATTAGCACGAATTTCGTCAACAACAAGTACAAAATTACAAATCTTCAGAGATGTTAGATAATTAACTTGCTATCTGTAGTATCGTATAGTTTTGGAATCGTGACATTACGTATTTTCGAGGAGAATAGGCACGTTTCTCGACATATACACTGGCTTTGAGAATGGATTGGGTGACGATTAGTTTAGCAACCCCTTCACGCAGCGTGGCAACGTTAATCCAATTGGTCGACAGTCTGTTGGGTGGGGCGTTTTACGTTTATTTATTCATTGAATTTTTATCTCCTTTCTATAATATCTCTGGTAACCGCACTATGCAATGCACCCTGCACTAAAAAGGCAAACAAATAGGAAAAATGTGCTAGACCCTCCTTTACATTACAAATGACAAACTTTGGCTGGTGCCCTAACTGCCTCATTGATCGTGTCTCCATTTATAAATACACTACATGACCAAAAGTATGGACACATGCTCGTTGAACATCTCATTCCAAAATTGTGGGCATTAATATAGAGTTGGTCCCCCCTCTTTGCTGCAAAACAGCCTCCACTCTTCTGGGAAGGCTTTCCACTAGATGTTGGAACATTGCTGCAGGGACTTGCTTCCATTCAGCCACAATAGCATTAGTGGGGTCGGGCACTGATGTTAGGCGTTCCAATTCATCCCAAAGGTGTTCAATGGGGTTGAGGTCAGGGTTCTGTGCAGGCCAGTCAAGTTCTTCCACACCGATCTCGACAAACCATGTCTCCATTGACCTTGCTTTGTGCAAGAGGACATTGTCATGCTGAATCTGTCATGTTTTGTCTTTGATCATGTCTTGTCCCTGTGCTTCCCTCTGCTGGTCTTATTAGGTTCTTTCTCTTTCTCTCTCTCTATCGTTCCGTTCATGCTCCCAGCTGTTTCTCATTCTCCCTACGACCTCATTTACTCTTTTTCACCTGTCCCCTATTTTGCCCTCTGATTAGAGTCCCTATTTCTCCCTCTGTTTTCCGCTCCTGTCCTTGTCGGATTCTTGTTTGATGTTTGCAGTTCCTGTGTCTTGTTCCGCCCTGTCGTGTTCTTTTGCCTTCTTCAGATGCTGCGTGTGAGCAGGTGTCTATGTCAGCTACGGCCTGTGCCTTCCTGAAGCGACCTGCAGTCTGTGGTCGCGTCTCCAGTCGTTCCTCTCTATTGACGAGAGGATTTCAGTTTCCTGTTTTGGATTTCCATTGATTTATATCCAGGAGTATCATTATTTGTTTTATACTGGAATAAAGACTCTGTTACTATTACGTCGCTTTTGGGTCCTCATTCATCTGCATAACAGAAGAATCCGACCAAGAATGGACCCAGCGACTACGGATTCTCTCAACACTGCCGTCGAGTTCCAGGGAGCTATGCTCGGCAGACACGAGCAGGAATTGTTTGCTGCTCGTCATGCCGTTGAGACCCTGGCCGCTCAGGTCTCCGATCTCTCTGGACAGTTTCAGAGTCTTCGTCTCGTGCCACCAGCTACTTCCTGGTCTTCCGAGTCTCCGGAACCTAGGGTTAATAACCCACCATGTTACTCTGGGCAGCCCACTGAGTGTCGCTCCTTTCTCACCCAGTGTGATATTGTGTTCTCTCTCCAGCCCAACACGTACTCAAGAGAGAGAGCTCGGATCGCTTACGTCATATCACTCCTTACTGGTCGGGCTCGGGAGTGGGGCACAGCTATCTGGGAGGCAAGGGCTGAGTGTTCTAACGATTATCAGAACTTTAAAGAGGAGATGATACGGGTTTTTGATCGTTCTGTTTTTGGGAAGGAGGCTTCCAGGGCCCTGGCTTCCCTATGTCAAGGTGATCGATCCATAACGGATTACTCTATAGAGTTTCGCACTCTTGCTGCCTCCAGTGACTGGAACGAGCCGGCGTTGCTCGCTCGTTTTCTGGAGGGACTTCACGCTGAGGTTAAGGATGAGATTCTCTCCCGGGAGGTTCCTTCCAGCGTGGACTCTTTGATTGCACTCGCCATCCGCATAGAACGACGGATAGATCTTCGTCATCGAGCTCGTGGAAGAGAGCTCGCGTTAACGGTGCTTCCCCTCTCCGCATCTCAACCATCTCCTCCCACCGGCTCAGAGACTGAGCCCATGCAGCTGGGAGGTATTCGCATCTCGACTAAGGAGAGGGAACGGAGAATCACCAACCGCCTTTGCCTCTATTGCGGTTCTGCTGGACATTTTGTCATGTCATGTCCAGTAAAAGCCAGAGCTCATCAGTAAGCGGAGGGCTACTGGTGAGCGCTACTACTCAGGTCTCTCCATCAAGATCCTGTACTACCTTGTCGGTCCATCTACGCTGGACCGGTTCGGCTGCTTCCTGCAGTGCTTTGATAGACTCAGGGGCTGAGGGTTGTTTTATGGACGAAGCATGGGCTCGGAAACATGACATTCCTCTCAGACAGTTAGGGAAGCCCACGCCCATGTTCGCCTTAGATGGTAGTCTTCTCCCCAGTATCAGATGTGAGACACTACCTTTAACCCTCACAGTATCTGGTAACCACAGTGAGACCATTTCCTTTTTGATTTTTCGTTCACCTTTTACACCTGTTGTTTTGGGTCATCCCTGGCTAGTTTGTCATAATCCTTCTATTAATTGGTCTAGTAATTCTATTCTATCCTGGAACGTTTCTTGTCATGTGAAGTGTTTAATGTCTGCTATCCCTCCTGTGTCTTCTGTCCCCTCTACTCAGGAGGAACTTGGTGATTTGACAGGAGTGCCGGAGGAATATCATGATCTGCGCACGGTCTTCAGTCGGTCCAGAGCCAGCTCCCTTCCTCCTCACCGGTCGTATGATTGTTGTATTGATCTCCTTCCGGGGACCACTCCCCCTCGGGGTAGACTATACTCTCTGTCGGCTCCCGAACGTAAGGCTCTCGAGGATTATCTGTCTGTTTCTCTCGACGCCGGTACCGTGGTGCCTTCTTCCTCTCCCGCCGGAGCGGGATTTTTCTTTGTTAAGAAGAAGGACGGTACTCTGCGCCCCTGCGTGGATTATCGAGGGCTGAATGACATAACGGTTAAGAATCGTTATCCGCTTCCCCTTATGTCGTCAGCCTTCGAGATTTTGCAGGGAGCCAGGTGCTTTACTAAGTTGGACCTTCGTAACGCTTACCATCTCGTACGCATCAGAGAGGGGGACGAGTGGAAAACGGCGTTTAACACTCCGTTAGGGCATTTTGAATACCGGGTTCTGCCGTTCGGTCTCGCTAATGCTCCAGCTGTCTTTCAGGCATTAGTTAATGATGTACTGAGAGACATGCTGAACATTTTTGTTTTCGTTTACCTTGACGATATCCTGATTTTTTCACCGTCACTCGAGATTCATGTTCAGCACGTTCGACGTGTACTCCAGCGCCTTTTAGAGAATTGTCTCTACGTGAAGGCTGAGAAGTGCGCCTTTCATGTCTCCTCTGTCACTTTTCTCGGTTCTGTTATTTCCGCTGAAGGCATTCAGATGGATCCCGCTAAGGTCCAGGCTGTCAGCGATTGGCCCGTCCCTAAGTCACGTGTCGAGTTGCAGCGTTTTCTCGGTTTCGCTAATTTCTATCGGCGTTTCATTCGTGATTTCGGTCAAGTGGCTGCCCCTCTCACCGCTCTGACTTCTGTCAAGACTTGCTTTAAGTGGTCCGGTTCCGCCCAGGGAGCTTTTGATCTCCTCAAGAAGCGTTTTACATCCGCTCCTATCCTTGTTACTCCTGACGTCACTAAACAATTCATTGTCGAGGTTGACGCTTCAGAGGTGGGCGTGGGAGCCATTCTGTCTCAGCGCTTCCAGTCTGACGATAAGGTCCATCCTTGCGCTTACTTTTCTCATCGCCTGTCGCCATCGGAACGCAACTATGATGTGGGTAACCGCGAACTGCTCGCCATCCGCTTAGCCATAGGCGAATGGCGACAGTGGTTGGAGGGGGCGACCGTCCCTTTTGTCGTTTGGACTGACCATAAGAACCTTGAGTACATCCGTTCGGCCAAACGACTTAATGCACGTCAAGCTCGTTGGGCGTTGTTTTTCGCTCGTTTCGAGTTCGTGATTTCCTATCGTCCGGGAAATAAGAACACCAAGCCTGATGCCTTATCCCGTCTCTTTAGTTCTTCTGTGGCTTCTACCGACCCCGAGGGGATTCTCCCTGAAGGGCGTGTTGTCGGGTTGACTGTCTGGGGAATTGAGAGACAGGTAAAGCAAGCACTCACTCACACTGCGTCGCCGCGCGCTTGTCCTAGTAACCTTCTGTTCGTTCCTGTCTCTACTCGTCTGGCTGTTCTTCAGTGGGCTCACTCTGCCAAGTTAGCTGGCCACCCCGGCGTTCGGGGTACGCTTGCTTCTATTCGCCAGCGGTTTTGGTGGCCTACTCAGGAGCGGGACACGCGTCGTTTCGTGGCTGCTTGTTCGGACTGCGCGCAGACTAAGTCAGGTAACTCTCCTCCTGCCGGTCGTCTCAGACCGCTTCCCATTCCTTCTCGACCATGGTCTCACATCGCCTTAGACTTTATTACCGGTCTGCCTTCGTCTGCGGGGAAGACTGTGATTCTTACGGTTATCGATAGGTTCTCTAAGGCGGCACATTTCATTCCCCTCGCTAAGCTTCCTTCCGCTAAGGAGACGGCACAAATCATCATTGAGAATGTGTTCAGAATTCATGGCCTCCCGTTAGACGCCGTTTCAGACAGAGGTCCGCAATTCACGTCACAGTTTTGGAGGGAGTTCTGTCGTTTGATTGGTGCTTCCGTCAGTCTCTCTTCCGGGTTTCATCCCCAGTCTAACGGTCAAGCAGAAAGGGCCAATCAGTCGATTGGTCGCATTTTACGCAGCCTTTCGTTTCGAAACCCTGCGTCTTGGGCTGAACAGCTCCCCTGGGCTGAGTACGCTCACAACTCGCTTCCTTCGTCTGCTACCGGGCTGTCCCCGTTTCAGAGTAGTCTTGGCTACCAGCCTCCTCTGTTTTCGTCCCAGCTCGCCGAGTCCAGCGTTCCCTCCGCTCAGGCTTTTGTCCAACGTTGTGAGCGCACCTGGAGGAGGGTCAGGTCTGCACTTTGCCGTTACAGGGCGCAGACTGTGAGAGCCGCCAATAAGCGTAGGATTAAGAGTCCTAGGTATTGTCGCGGTCAGAGAGTGTGGCTTTCCACTCGTAACCTTCCCCTTACGACAGCTTCTCGCAAGTTGACTCCGCGGTTCATTGGTCCGTTCCGTGTCTCTCAGGTCGTCAATCCTGTCGCTGTGCGACTGCTTCTTCCGCAACATCTTCGTCGCGTCCACCCTGTCTTCCATGTCTCCTGTGTCAAGCCTTTTCTTCGCGCCCCCGTTCGTCTTCCCTCCCCCCCCCCCGTCCTTGTCGAGGGCGCTCCTATTTACAAGGTACGGAAGATCATGGACATGCGTTCTCGGGGACGTGGTCACCAGTACTTAGTGGATTGGGAGGGTTACGGTCCTGAGGAGAGGAGTTGGGTTCCATCTCGGGACGTGCTGGACCGTTCGTTGATCGATGATTTCCTTCGTTGCCGCCAGGGTTCCTCCTCGAGTGCGCCAGGAGGCGCTCGGTGAGTGGGGGGGTACTGTCATGTTTTGTCTTTGATCATGTCTTGTCCCTGTGCTTCCCTCTGCTGGTCTTATTAGGTTCTTTCTCTTTCTCTCTCTCTATCGTTCCGTTCATGCTCCCAGCTGTTTCTCATTCTCCCTACGACCTCATTTACTCTTTTTCACCTGTCCCCTATTTTGCCCTCTGATTAGAGTCCCTATTTCTCCCTCTGTTTTCCGCTCCTGTCCTTGTCGGATTCTTGTTTGATGTTTGCAGTTCCTGTGTCTTGTTCCGCCCTGTCGTGTTCTTTTGCCTTCTTCAGATGCTGCGTGTGAGCAGGTGTCTATGTCAGCTACGGCCTGTGCCTTCCTGAAGCGACCTGCAGTCTGTGGTCGCGTCTCCAGTCGTTCCTCTCTATTGACGAGAGGATTTCAGTTTCCTGTTTTGGATTTCCATTGATTTATATCCAGGAGTATCATTATTTGTTTTATACTGGAATAAAGACTCTGTTACTATTACGTCGCTTTTGGGTCCTCATTCATCTGCATAACAGAATCAGGAAAGGGCCTTCCCCAAACTGTTGCCACAAAGTTGGACGGACAGAATCGTCTAAAATGTCATTGTATGCTCTAGCATTAAGATTTCCCTTCACTGGAATTAAGCGGCCTAGGCCAAACAATGAAAAACAGCCCAAGACCATAATTCCTCCATCAAACTTTACAGTTGGCACAATGCATTCGGGCAGGTAGCGTTCTCCTGGCATCCGCCAAACCCAGATTCATCTATCAGACTACCAGATGGTGCCTGATTCATCACTCCAGAGAACGTGTTCCCACTGCTCCAGAATCCAATGGCGTCGAGTTTTACACCACTCCAACTGACGCTTGGCATTGCGAATGGTGATCTTAGGCTTGTGTGCGGCTGCTCGGCCACGGAAACCCATTTCATGAAGCTCCAGACGAACAGTTCTTGTGCTGACGTTCCTTCCAGAGGCAGTTTGGAACTCGGTAGTGAGTGTTGCAACCGAGGACAGACGCTTCAGCACTCGGCGGTCCCATTCTGTGAGCTTGTGTGACCTACCACTTTGCGGCTGAGCCGCTGTTGTTCCTAGACGTTTCCATTTCACAATAACAGCACTTACAGTTTACTGGGGCGGCTCTAGCAGGGCGGACATTTGACTAACTGACTTGTTGGAAAGGTGGCATCCTATGACGGTGCCACTTTGAAAGTCATTGAGTTCTTCAGTAAGGCCATTCTTTTTTTCACGTTCTTTTTTGAACCCCTTTTCTCCCCAATTTTGTGGTATCCAAGTTACAGTCTTGTCTCATCGCTGCAACTCCCGTACAGACTCGGGAGAGGCGAAGGTCGAGAGCCATGCGTCCTCTGAAACACATCACAACCAAGCCGCACTGCTTCTTGACACAATGCCCACTTAACCCGGAAGCCAGCTGCACCAATGTGTCGGAGGAAACACCGTACACCTGGCAACTGTGTCAGCGTGCATTGTGCCTGGCCTCTCCACAGGAGTCGCTAGTGCGCGATGGGACAAGGACATCTCTGCCGGCCAAACCATCCCCTAACCCAGAGGATTCTGGGCCAATTGTGCGCTGCCCCATGCGTTTGTCTATGGAGATTGCATGGCTGCATGCTCAATTTTATACACCTGTCAACAACGGGTGTGGCTGAAATAGCCATAGCAAAATAGCGTTTGTACCAACAATGACGAGACAGCCTACAGGGAGGAGGTGAGTGCCCTGTCGGAGTGGTGCCAGGAAAATAACCTCTCCCTCAACATAAAAAAAACGAAGGAGCTAATCGTGGACTTCAGGAGACAGCACGCCCCTATTCATATCGACGGTACCATAGTGGAGAATGTGAAAAGCTTCAAGTTCCTCAGCGTACACATCACTGACAATCTGAAATGGTCCACCCACACAGACAATGTGGTGAAGAAGGCGCAACAGCGCCTCTTCAACCTCAGGAGGCTGAAGAAATTCGGCTTGGCCCCTAAGACCTTCATAAACTTTTACAGATTGAGAGCATCCTGCCGGTCTGTATCACCGCCTGGTACGGCAGCTGCACCGCCCTCCAGGAAACCTATAGCACCCGATGTCACAGGAAGCCCAAAAAGATTATCATGGATATCAACCACCTCAGCCACGGCCTGTTCACCCTGCTATCATATAAAAGGCGAGGTCAGTACAGGTGCATCAAAGCTGGGGCCGAGAGACTGAAAAACAGCTTCTATCTCAAGGCTGTTAAATAGTTATCACTAGCTGGCTACCACCCAGTTACTCAACCCTGCACCTTAGAGGCTGCTGCCCTATGTACATAGACATGGAATCACGGGTCACTTTAAATGAAACACTAGTCACTTTACATAATGTTTACATACTGTTTTACTAATTTCATATGTATATACCGTATTCTACTGTATTTTGTCAATGCCACTCCAACATTGCTCAATCTAATATTTATATATTTCTTAATTCCATACTTTTAGATGTGTATGTATTGTAGTGAATCATTTTTAGATACTACTGCACTGTTTTAGCTAGGAACACAAGCATTTCTCTACACCTGCAATAACATCTGCTAAATATGTGTATGTGACCAATAAAATGTTATTTGATGTGTATATAGTTTATCTCGGTATCTGGATCGAAGAAAAGCTATCTTTCAAAAAAGTATGTTGATGAGTTAATTAAGAAATTAAGAATTTAAACTAGTCTTCTTCTATAGTAACAGGTCCTGTATTTCGTTAAATATCAGATAACAAATCATTCAGTAACATCCATTACGGTTATGGGCTATGTCGATATCATTTACACTGAACAAAAATATGAACGCAACTTGCAACATTTTCAAAGATTTTACTGAGTTACAGTTCATATAAGGAAATCAGTCAATTGAAATCAATTCATTAGGCCCTAATCTATGGATTTCACATGACTGGGAATACAGATATTAATCTGTTGGTCACAGATACCTTTAAAAAAAAGTAGGGCCGTGGATTAGAAAACCAGTCAGTATCTGGTGTGACCACCATTTGCCTCATCTCCTTCGCATAGAGTTGATCAGGCTGTTGATTGTGGATTGTTCTACCACTCTTCAGAGATTAACTGCTTTTTATTGACACCACACTCCAAAAAGCAAGTTCTGCAGGCTCTAGTTTAGTCTAATCTTGATTATTGTCCAGTTGTGTGGTCCAGTGCTGTAAGAAAAGACCTAGTTAAGCGGCAGCTGGCCCAGAACAGAGCGGCACGTTTTCCTCTTCATTGTAATCAGAGGGCTGATATAAATACTATGCATGCCAGTCTCTCTTGGCTAAGAGTTGAGGAGAGACTGACTGCATCACTTCTTCTTTTCATAAGAAACATGAATGTGTTGAAAATTCCAAATGTTAAACTGACACACAACTCTGACACACACACTTACACCACCAGACATGCCACCAGGGGTCTTTTCACAGTCCCCAAATCCAGAACAAATTCAAGAAAGAGTACAGTATTATATAGAGCCATGATGGCATGAAATTTCATTCCATCTCATATTGCTCAAATAAACCTCAAACCTGGTTTCAAAAACAGATATTTGACCTAGATAGTTTGTGTGTATGTATTGATATGTAGGCTACGTGTGCCTTTAACATTTTTTTTATGTAGTTCTGTCCTTGAGCTGTTCTTGTCTATTAATGTTCTGTATTATGTCACGTTTCATGTTTTGTGTGAACCTCAGGAAGAGTAGCTGCTGCTTTTGCAACATGAGGATGATGAGGATCCTAATAAAATACCAAATATCAAACACGATGTCGTACACATCAGCAAACCACTTGCTCACACGTCTGACATCTGCCCGGCACAGTTTAAACCAGGATTCATCCAGTGTCCATCGAAGGTGAGCATTTGCCCATTGAAGTTGGTTACGAGGCCGAACTGCAGTCACGTCAAGACCCGGGTGAGGATGACGAGCACTCAGATGAGCTTCCATGAGACGGTTTCTGACAGTTTGTGCAGAAATTCTTTGGTTGTGCAAAAACCCACAGTTTCATCAGCTGTCCAGGTGGCTGGTGTCAGACGATCATAGTGCATTTGCGCTTCATTACGGTGATAGGTTCAGTACACATCATTGCATTTTTTTATCAGAAAGTACGCTGGCCCTCCTTAAAGTTTATTTTTGTCTATAAAGCCCTCTTGCATAATCTTCATCCATACCTTACCTCATAAGTTACCAGACCCGGACTCATGGAATCCCTTCAATCTCCACCAAGCTAGGTAAATCTTTTTTTTTTTTTTTGTCATCTCATGTTGAATGATCTCCAAAAAGTCCTTCAAGTTGGAGTTGATGCCTCTAGGGCAGTTCAGGCGTATATTAGAAGACCTTTTTCACTGAACAATGTGTTTCTTTCATATGATTGTGTTTTTGCTTTTCATGTTTTGTGTTTGCTTCTCACGTATAGTGTAATTGATATGTGTATACTGTAGATATATACGTATAATGTCAATTATATGTGTATACTGTGGATATGTATAGTGTAATTGATATGTGTATACTGTGGATATGTATAGTGTAATTGATATGTGTATAGTGTGGATATGTATAGTGTAATTGATATGTGTATAGTGTGGATATGTATAGTGTAATTGATATGTGTATAGTGTGGATATGTATACTGTATAGTGTAATTGTTCTTTATCGATGTTTATGATAAATAAAGGTAAAATAAAAAGTGTTAATGCACTGAAGCGTGGAAATTCCTCTCCTTCCATGTCTAAGCAAACTGTGTCAGACTCTGGCATCATTACTGAGAGAAATTAAATAAGTGATGCTTTTAATCAGCATTTTATCTCAGCAGGCTTTTTTATTTGAGAGATTTGGTGGATTAAATTGAACCTGGCCAGCCAGCCCTTCTCCCAGCCTCTTCTCCCAGCCCTTCTCCCAGCCCTTCTCCCAGCCCCTTCTCCCAGCCCTTCTCCCAGTCCCTTCTCCCAGCCCCTTCTCCCAGCCCTTCTCCCAGCCTCTTCTCCCAGCCCTTCTCCCAGCCCTTCTCCCAGCCCCTTCTCCCAGCCCTTCTCCCAGCCTCTTCTCCCAGCCCCTTCTCCCAGCCCTTCTCCCAGTCCCTTCTCCCAGCCCCTTCTCCCAGCCCCTTCTCCCAGCCTCTTCTCCCAGCCCTTCTCCCAGCCTCTTCTCCCAGCCCTTCTCCCAGCCCTTCTCCCAGCCCTTCTCCCAGCCCTTCTCCCAGCCCTTCTCCCAGCCCTTCTCCCAGCCCTTCTCCCAGTCCTTCTCCCAGCCCTTCTCCCAGTCACTAGTTGGCTCGATGGAAGTTCTGTCCACTTATTTTTCTATATCTTTTTTCTTCTTCTTTGTTTTTCTTCAAGTAACTGATGCTAGCAGTAAAATTTGATAAAAAAATACAGATAAAAATACACCTTATGGAACAGCGGGGACTGTGAAGCAACACCAACATAGGCACAGACACATGCATACAAACACACAATAACACTATATACACACACGTACACATGAATTTTATGTTGTAGATATATGGTACTAGACAAGAGGCCTGAAGGCACACACTTAATATGTTGTGAAATCTGTTGTAATGTTTTTAAAATTGTATAACTGCCTTAATTGTTTTTTTTTACATTTATTTCCTGTTACCAAGTCATTTACAGTTTCTATGCCTTCCATGTTTTTCATGTTCCATTCCATATCTGTGAGTTCTGAAAAGCTATGCAAGCATTGTTCTGGGTTGTGTTTTTAGGAAGTGATATTGTTTATTGTAGAATACGTTTCACTTTCTTCCATGTTGTTTTCAGTGTTCTTAACTATGAAGTTCTATGTTCCTTGCTTCATCCTTTGATTCTGAGGATGAGCTGCGCATCTTCAATATATGCCTATTGTTCCTCTTTGCCTACGGAAAGTATTCAGACCCTTTGACTTTTTCCACATTTTGTTACGTTACAGCCGTGTTCTAAAATGGATTAAATAAAACAATTTCCTCATCAATCTACACACAATAACCAATAATGACAAAGCGAAAACGAAATTTTTAAAATGTATTTATGAAAAGCAAAAAACAGACCCTTTGCTATGAGACTCGAAATTGAGCTCAGGTGCATCCTGTTTCTATTGATCATCCTTGAGATGTTTCTACAACTTGATTGGAGTTCATCTGTGGTAAATTCAATTGATTTGACATGATTTGGAAAGGCACACACCGGTCTATATAAGGTCCCACAGTTGACAGTGCATGTCAGAGAAAAAACCAAGCCATGAGGTCGAAGGAATTGTCCGTAGAGCTCCGAGACAGGATTGTGTCGAGGCACAGATCTGGGGAAGGATACCAAACCATTTCTGCAGCATTGAAGGTCCCCAAGAACACAGTGGCCTCCATCATTCTAAAGTGGAAGAAGTTTGGAACCACCAAGACTCTTCCTAGAGCTGGCAGCACGGCCAAACTGAGCAATCGGGGGAGAAGGGCCTTGGGAGGTGACCAAGAACCCGATGGTCACTCTGACAGAGCTCCAGAGTTCCTCTGTGGAGATGGGAGAACCTTCCAGAAGGACAACCATCTCTGCAGCACTCTACCAACTTGGCCTTTATGGTAGAGTGGCAAGAAGGAAGCCACTCCTCAGTAAAAGGCACATGACAGCTCGCTATGAGTTTGCCAAAAGGCACCTAAAGACTCTCAGACTATGAGAAACAAGATTCTCTGGTCTGATGAAACCAAGATTGAACTCTTTGGCCTGAATGCCAAGCGTCACGTCTGGAGGAAACCTGGCACCATCCCTACGGTGAAGCATGGTGGTGACAGCATCATGCTGTGGGGATGTTTTTCAGCGGCAGGGACTGGGAGACTTGAAAATCAAATGTTATTGGTCACATAACATGATTAGTAGATTTTAATCGGAGTGTTGCGAAATGCTTGTGCTTCTAGTTCCGACAGTGCAGCAATATCTAATATGTAATCTAACAATTCCACCACAACTACCTAGTACACACAAATCTAAAGGGATGGAATAAGAATATGTACATATAAATATATGGATGAGGGCCGAGCGGCATAGGCAAGATGCAATAGATGGTATAAAATACAGTATATACATATGAGATGAGTAATGTAAGATATGTAAACATAATTAAAGTAGCATTATTTAAAGTGACTAGTGATCAGTTTATTAAAGTGGCCAATGTTGGCAGCAGCCTCTCTGTGTTAGTGATGGCTGTTTAACAGTCTGATGGCCTTGAGATAGAAGCCGTTTTTCAGTCTCTCGGTCCCAGCTTTAAGGCACCTGTACTGACCTTGCCTTCTGGATGGTAGCGGGGTGAACAGGCAGTGGCTCGGGTGGTTGATGTCCTTGATGATCTTTTTGGCCTTTCTGTGACATCGGGTGCTGTAGGTGGCCTGGAGGGAAGGTAGTTTGCCCCCAGTGATGCGTTGGGCAGACCGCACAACCCTCTGGAGAGCCTTGCGGTTGATGGCGGTGCAGGTGCCGTACCAGGCGGTGATACAGCCCGACAGGATTCTCTCAATTGTGCTGTTGCGCCTTTTTCACCACACTGTCTGTGTGGATGGACCATTTCAGTTTGTCCGTGATGTGTACTCCAAGGAACTTAAAACTTTCCACCTTCTCCACTATTGTCCCGTCGATGTGGATGGGGGGGGTGCTCCCTCTGCTGTTTCCTGAAGTCCACGATCATCTCCTTTGTTTTGTTGACGTTGAGTGAGAGGTTGTTTTCCTGACACCACTTGTCAGGATCGAGGCAAAGATGAACGGAGCAAAGTACAGAGATATCCTTTATGAAAACCTGCTCCAGAGCGCTCAGGACCTGAGAGTGGGGCGAAGGTTCACCTTCCAACAGGACAACAACCCCAAACACACAGCCAAGACAAACCAGGAGTGGCTGCACGACAAGTCTCAGAACTCTAAAGTTTTTCCTGATTTTAATATAACTGAAATAATTGTTTATTACATGGAACTAGGAAGTACTGAATTGAGTGACATTTGTGTTGTCATTTGTGTAAATAGGGGCGCTAATTTGTCCCAAAATGTTGAATAGAATTCTATGGGAAAGCCATCCATTCCTGATGCTTTTCTCCATGTGAATCTTTTAACACTATCTAATGTTTCTTCTTGGTTGATCTCTGTTTTTAGTGATTATTAATTGTCTGCTTATAATTGCTTCTGAGTCTAAGAAGGCAGAACTGTCTAATCTCCCTGACATCATATCGGCTACATTAGATCTGGAGAGCGAATATATCCATTTAAAAGGCCAAGTAGTTGAGTTTGAGTACTAGAAAAGCCAGTTCATAAATTAATTCACTAGGTGGTGACATTTCTCAGTTATATTAAAATCAGGAATATCTGGAGAGTCCCCATCTGATTATAGACCCATAAATTGAACAAATTGTGACAATAAAATAATAATAAATCTTATAAGTAATAGAATTGTAAAAGTCTTACCAGACTTGATACATATAAAACAGGGTTCATTACAAATAGACGCAATCAAATAGAAGAACATGTTTCAGTTTAATGCATTATGAAGAAAAAAAAACTAGATATAGATTTATCAATAATGGCTGTTGATGCCGAAAAGGCTTTCGACCATCTTGAATGGCTTTTTCTATTCAAAACTTTAAAAGATTTCAACTTTCCAGTTGAAATAATATATTTAATATATTTAGATGCACTGGGATATTACCTACAGGAACGTGACAGAGAAATGTCACCACCTAGTGAATTAATCTGTGAACTGGCTTCTCTAGCTTTTTCCTTCATATTAGTGGCGTTGCTATGGGTTCCACCTTTTCCCCTAATTATGCTAATTTATATGTGGGCTATTTTTAGTAAAGGTTTATCTGTGATGAGACCAGGAACCCTTACTTCTCCAAGATCCTTAAATGTTTCAGGTATATTAATGATATTCTCTGTGTGGGGATGGGCACTGAACAAGAACTCACATCCTTTTTGAACAGTATGAACATAGACCTGAAGTTCTCTATTGCGGGTCCATTTCTTGGACATGTGGATAGAGGTTGCTAAATGGGGAAACTTTCACCACTCTGTACCAGAAAGAGACTGACAGAAACACTTTTCTTCTAACAAGTAGGTATCCTCCTAGTGCCCTTAAAAGAGGGTTACTCAAGAGCCAGTTCTATTGGCTCAGACGTGTGTGTCTTTCGACAAGAGGACATTATTGATGAAGCTGTCAACATGAGACAACATCTATTAATGTTCTGTATTATGTCACGTTTCATGTTTTGTGTGAACCTCAGGAAGAGTAGCTGCTGCTTTTGCAACATGAGGATGATGAGGATCCTAATAAAATACCAAATATCAAACACGATGTCGTACACATCAGCAAACCACTTGCTCACACGTCTGACATCTGCCCGGCACAGTTTAAACCAGGATTCATCCAGTGTCCATCGAAGGTGAGCATTTGCCCATTGAAGTTGGTTACGAGGCCGAACTGCAGTCACGTCAAGACCCGGGTGAGGATGACGAGCACTCAGATGAGCTTCCATGAGACGGTTTCTGACAGTTTGTGCAGAAATTCTTTGGTTGTGCAAAAACCCACAGTTTCATCAGCTGTCCAGGTGGCTGGTGTCAGACGATCATAGTGCATTTGCGCTTCATTACGGTGATAGGTTCAGTACACATCATTGCATTTTTTTATCAGAAAGTACGCTGGCCCTCCTTAAAGTTTATTTTTGTCTATAAAGCCCTCTTGCATAATCTTCATCCATACCTTACCTCATAAGTTACCAGACCCGGACTCATGGAATCCCTTCAATCTCCACCAAGCTAGGTAAATCTTTTTTTTTTTTTTTGTCATCTCATGTTGAATGATCTCCAAAAAGTCCTTCAAGTTGGAGTTGATGCCTCTAGGGCAGTTCAGGCGTATATTAGAAGACCTTTTTCACTGAACAATGTGTTTCTTTCATATGATTGTGTTTTTGCTTTTCATGTTTTGTGTTTGCTTCTCACGTATAGTGTAATTGATATGTGTATACTGTAGATATATACGTATAATGTCAATTATATGTGTATACTGTGGATATGTATAGTGTAATTGATATGTGTATACTGTGGATATGTATAGTGTAATTGATATGTGTATAGTGTGGATATGTATAGTGTAATTGATATGTGTATAGTGTGGATATGTATAGTGTAATTGATATGTGTATAGTGTGGATATGTATACTGTATAGTGTAATTGTTCTTTATCGATGTTTATGATAAATAAAGGTAAAATAAAAAGTGTTAATGCACTGAAGCGTGGAAATTCCTCTCCTTCCATGTCTAAGCAAACTGTGTCAGACTCTGGCATCATTACTGAGAGAAATTAAATAAGTGATGCTTTTAATCAGCATTTTATCTCAGCAGGCTTTTTTATTTGAGAGATTTGGTGGATTAAATTGAACCTGGCCAGCCAGCCCTTCTCCCAGCCTCTTCTCCCAGCCCTTCTCCCAGCCCTTCTCCCAGCCCCTTCTCCCAGCCCTTCTCCCAGTCCCTTCTCCCAGCCCCTTCTCCCAGCCCTTCTCCCAGCCTCTTCTCCCAGCCCTTCTCCCAGCCCTTCTCCCAGCCCCTTCTCCCAGCCCTTCTCCCAGCCTCTTCTCCCAGCCCCTTCTCCCAGCCCTTCTCCCAGTCCCTTCTCCCAGCCCCTTCTCCCAGCCCCTTCTCCCAGCCTCTTCTCCCAGCCCTTCTCCCAGCCTCTTCTCCCAGCCCTTCTCCCAGCCCTTCTCCCAGCCCTTCTCCCAGCCCTTCTCCCAGCCCTTCTCCCAGCCCTTCTCCCAGTCCTTCTCCCAGCCCTTCTCCCAGTCACTAGTTGGCTCGATGGAAGTTCTGTCCACTTATTTTTCTATATCTTTTTTCTTCTTCTTTGTTTTTCTTCAAGTAACTGATGCTAGCAGTAAAATTTGATAAAAAAATACAGATAAAAATACACCTTATGGAACAGCGGGGACTGTGAAGCAACACCAACATAGGCACAGACACATGCATACAAACACACAATAACACTATATACACACACGTACACATGAATTTTATGTTGTAGATATATGGTACTAGACAAGAGGCCTGAAGGCACACACTTAATATGTTGTGAAATCTGTTGTAATGTTTTTAAAATTGTATAACTGCCTTAATTGTTTTTTTTTACATTTATTTCCTGTTACCAAGTCATTTACAGTTTCTATGCCTTCCATGTTTTTCATGTTCCATTCCATATCTGTGAATTCTGAAAAGCTATGCAAGCATTGTTCTGGGTTGTGTTTTTAGGAAGTGATATTGTTTATTGTAGAATACGTTTCACTTTCTTCCATGTTGTTTTCAGTGTTCTTAACTATGAAGTTCTATGTTCCTTGCTTCATCCTTTGATTCTGAGGATGAGCTGCGCATCTTCAATATATGCCTATTGTTCCTCTTTGCCTACGGAAAGTATTCAGACCCTTTGACTTTTTCCACATTTTGTTACGTTACAGCCGTGTTCTAAAATGGATTAAATAAAACAATTTCCTCATCAATCTACACACAATAACCAATAATGACAAAGCGAAAACGAAATTTTTAAAATGTATTTATGAAAAGCAAAAAACAGACCCTTTGCTATGAGACTCGAAATTGAGCTCAGGTGCATCCTGTTTCTATTGATCATCCTTGAGATGTTTCTACAACTTGATTGGAGTTCATCTGTGGTAAATTCAATTGATTTGACATGATTTGGAAAGGCACACACCGGTCTATATAAGGTCCCACAGTTGACAGTGCATGTCAGAGAAAAAACCAAGCCATGAGGTCGAAGGAATTGTCCGTAGAGCTCCGAGACAGGATTGTGTCGAGGCACAGATCTGGGGAAGGATACCAAACCATTTCTGCAGCATTGAAGGTCCCCAAGAACACAGTGGCCTCCATCATTCTAAAGTGGAAGAAGTTTGGAACCACCAAGACTCTTCCTAGAGCTGGCAGCACGGCCAAACTGAGCAATCGGGGGAGAAGGGCCTTGGGAGGTGACCAAGAACCCGATGGTCACTCTGACAGAGCTCCAGAGTTCCTCTGTGGAGATGGGAGAACCTTCCAGAAGGACAACCATCTCTGCAGCACTCTACCAACTTGGCCTTTATGGTAGAGTGGCAAGAAGGAAGCCACTCCTCAGTAAAAGGCACATGACAGCTCGCTATGAGTTTGCCAAAAGGCACCTAAAGACTCTCAGACTATGAGAAACAAGATTCTCTGGTCTGATGAAACCAAGATTGAACTCTTTGGCCTGAATGCCAAGCGTCACGTCTGGAGGAAACCTGGCACCATCCCTACGGTGAAGCATGGTGGTGACAGCATCATGCTGTGGGGATGTTTTTCAGCGGCAGGGACTGGGAGACTTGAAAATCAAATGTTATTGGTCACATAACATGATTAGTAGATTTTAATCGGAGTGTTGCGAAATGCTTGTGCTTCTAGTTCCGACAGTGCAGCAATATCTAATATGTAATCTAACAATTCCACCACAACTACCTAGTACACACAAATCTAAAGGGATGGAATAAGAATATGTACATATAAATATATGGATGAGGGCCGAGCGGCATAGGCAAGATGCAATAGATGGTATAAAATACAGTATATACATATGAGATGAGTAATGTAAGATATGTAAACATAATTAAAGTAGCATTATTTAAAGTGACTAGTGATCAGTTTATTAAAGTGGCCAATGTTGGCAGCAGCCTCTCTGTGTTAGTGATGGCTGTTTAACAGTCTGATGGCCTTGAGATAGAAGCCGTTTTTCAGTCTCTCGGTCCCAGCTTTAAGGCACCTGTACTGACCTTGCCTTCT
Organism: Salvelinus alpinus; assembly: GCF_045679555.1. Taxonomy (NCBI): domain Eukaryota; kingdom Metazoa; phylum Chordata; class Actinopteri; order Salmoniformes; family Salmonidae; genus Salvelinus; species Salvelinus alpinus. The sequence goes on along the minus strand of NC_092101.1, from coordinate 47,028,144 downwards.
GGATGGTAGCGGGGTGAACAGGCAGTGGCTCGGGTGGTTGATGTCCTTGATGATCTTTTTGGCCTTTCTGTGACATCGGGTGCTGTAGGTGGCCTGGAGGGAAGGTAGTTTGCCCCCAGTGATGCGTTGGGCAGACCGCACAACCCTCTGGAGAGCCTTGCGGTTGATGGCGGTGCAGGTGCCGTACCAGGCGGTGATACAGCCCGACAGGATTCTCTCAATTGTGCTGTTGCGCCTTTTTCACCACACTGTCTGTGTGGATGGACCATTTCAGTTTGTCCGTGATGTGTACTCCAAGGAACTTAAAACTTTCCACCTTCTCCACTATTGTCCCGTCGATGTGGATGGGGGGGGTGCTCCCTCTGCTGTTTCCTGAAGTCCACGATCATCTCCTTTGTTTTGTTGACGTTGAGTGAGAGGTTGTTTTCCTGACACCACTTGTCAGGATCGAGGCAAAGATGAACGGAGCAAAGTACAGAGATATCCTTTATGAAAACCTGCTCCAGAGCGCTCAGGACCTGAGAGTGGGGCGAAGGTTCACCTTCCAACAGGACAACAACCCCAAACACACAGCCAAGACAAACCAGGAGTGGCTGCACGACAAGTCTCAGAACTCTAAAGTTTTTCCTGATTTTAATATAACTGAAATAATTGTTTATTACATGGAACTAGGAAGTACTGAATTGAGTGACATTTGTGTTGTCATTTGTGTAAATAGGGGCGCTAATTTGTCCCAAAATGTTGAATAGAATTCTATGGGAAAGCCATCCATTCCTGATGCTTTTCTCCATGTGAATCTTTTAACACTATCTAATGTTTCTTCTTGGTTGATCTCTGTTTTTAGTGATTATTAATTGTCTGCTTATAATTGCTTCTGAGTCTAAGAAGGCAGAACTGTCTAATCTCCCTGACATCATATCGGCTACATTAGATCTGGAGAGCGAATATATCCATTTAAAAGGCCAAGTAGTTGAGTTTGAGTACTAGAAAAGCCAGTTCATAAATTAATTCACTAGGTGGTGACATTTCTCAGTTATATTAAAATCAGGAATATCTGGAGAGTCCCCATCTGATTATAGACCCATAAATTGAACAAATTGTGACAATAAAATAATAATAAATCTTATAAGTAATAGAATTGTAAAAGTCTTACCAGACTTGATACATATAAAACAGGGTTCATTACAAATAGACGCAATCAAATAGAAGAACATGTTTCAGTTTAATGCATTATGAAGAAAAAAAAACTAGATATAGATTTATCAATAATGGCTGTTGATGCCGAAAAGGCTTTCGACCATCTTGAATGGCTTTTTCTATTCAAAACTTTAAAAGATTTCAACTTTCCAGTTGAAATAATATATTTAATATATTTAGATGCACTGGGATATTACCTACAGGAACGTGACAGAGAAATGTCACCACCTAGTGAATTAATCTGTGAACTGGCTTCTCTAGCTTTTTCCTTCATATTAGTGGCGTTGCTATGGGTTCCACCTTTTCCCCTAATTATGCTAATTTATATGTGGGCTATTTTTAGTAAAGGTTTATCTGTGATGAGACCAGGAACCCTTACTTCTCCAAGATCCTTAAATGTTTCAGGTATATTAATGATATTATCTGTGTGGGGATGGGCACTGAACAAGAACTCACATCCTTTTTGAACAGTATGAACATAGACCTGAAGTTCTCTATTGCGGGTCCATTTCTTGGACATGTGGATAGAGGTTGCTAAATGGGGAAACTTTCACCACTCTGTACCAGAAAGAGACTGACAGAAACACTTTTCTTCTAACAAGTAGGTATCCTCCTAGTGCCCTTAAAAGAGGGTTACTCAAGAGCCAGTTCTATTGGCTCAGACGTGTGTGTCTTTCGACAAGAGGACATTATTGATGAAGCTGTCAACATGAGACAACATTTTCTGGACAGGTGTTACTCCACCCGGTGTGTGTGTGTAACAGTTTAACTTCGCCCCAACCCGGACGCGAACCAGGGACCTTCTGCACACATCAACAACAGTCACCCACGAAGCACCGCTAACTAGCTAGCCATTTCCCATCCGTTACATGTGGAAGAGGCACTCTCTAAACCTCACCAGGATATTACTCAGTAAAAGTGTTCAAACGTCTAAGGAGTTCTCTGTTACTTCCATCACTACATTTACCCCCAAAAGCCTTTATGAATTAAACGTAGTGATGAAACACTGGCATATGCTCACCTTTTAGACCCAACGCTCAGCCAGGAATTCAAGGACCACCCCAAATTAATCCACAAACAGGGCACCAATCTTTGCAGTACACTAGTCTGAGCCAGCCGAAAACACAGGGCCTAAACAAACCCTCCTTACTCCACTGAGAGATGAAAACTACCCCTGTAGCAATTGTGCTCAGTGCAACAGCGCCAAAAAGTGCTCCGACACCCTAAGTCTAGAAAGAGATGCAGTGTTAAAGGCAACATAAAAAAGTTGATTTACATCCTACGCTGTGTTGGTGACAACATGTACGTGAGCAAGACATCCAGAAGCTTGAAACAGAGAATAAGTGAACATAACCATGTCACCATGTCACTTTGTCCAGTGCTCTCACAGTGTGTCTGTTGCTTGTCACTTTGTCCAGTGCTCTCACAGTGTGTCTGTTGCTTGTCACTTTGTCCAGTGCTTTCACAGTGTGTCTGTTGCTTGTCACTTTGTCCAGTGCTTTCACAGTGTGTCTGTTGCTTGTCACTTTGTCCAGTGCTCTCACAGTGTCCCTGTTGCTTGTCACTTTGTCCAGTGCTTTCACAGTGTGTCTGTTGCTTGTCACTTTGTCCAGTGCTTTCACAGTGTGTCTGTTGCTCTTCACTTTGTCCAGTGCTTTCATAGTGTCCCTGTTGCTTGTCACTTTGTCCAGTGCTCTCACAGTGTGTCTGTTGCTTGTCACTTTGTCCAGTGCTTTCACAGTGTGTCTGTTGCTTGTCACTTTGTCCAGTGCTTTCACAGTGTGTCTGTTGCTCGTCACTTTGTCCAGTGCTCTCACAGTGTGTCTGTTGCTTGTCACTTTGTCCAGTGCTTTCACAGTGTGTCTGTTGCTTGTCACTTTGTCCAGTGCTTTCACAGTGTGTCTGTTGCTTGTCACTTTGTCCAGTGCTTTCATAGTGTCCCTGTTGCTTGTCACTTTGTCCAGTGCTTTCACAGTGTGTCTGTTGCTTGTCACTTTGTCCAGTGCTTTCACAGTGTGTCTGTTGCTTGTCACTTTGTCCAGTGCTTTCACAGTGTGTCTGTTGCTTGTCACTTTGTCCAGTGCTCTCACAGTGTGTCTGTTGCTCGTCACTTTGTCCAGTGCTCTCACAGTGTGTCTGTTGCTTGTCACTTTGTCCAGTGCTTTCACAGTGTGTCTGTTGCTTGTCACTTTGTCCAGTGCTTTCACAGTGTGTCTGTTGCTCGTCACTTTGTCCAGTGCTCTCACAGTGTGTCTGTTGCTTGTCACTTTGTCCAGTGCTTTCACAGTGTGTCTGTTGCTTGTCACTTTGTCCAGTGCTTTCACAGTGTGTCTGTTGCTTGTCACTTTGTCCAGTGCTTTCACAGTGTGTCTGTTGCTTGTCACTTTGTCCAGTGCTTTCACAGTGTGTCTGTTGCTCGTCACTTTGTCCAGTGCTCTCACAGTGTGTCTGTTGCTTGTCACTTTGTCCAGTGCTTTCACAGTGTGTCTGTTGCTTGTCACTTTGTCCAGTGCTTTTGTAACAGATGTATAATGTACTCTCCATGCGTTGTGTTTTCACAAAATAAATAACTTCGGCCAGTGGTCCCAGTTGAGCATCATTTATTTCTGCTGTTGATAAATGGGAAACAGCACGTTAGTTGTGCAGGGCTTAACAGTGTTGATGGCTGTCGATGGCAAAATCCCTTGCATCACATTTTCATACTGGGCCAACAAAATACAAAAATACAATACAAAATATAACATGTGTAAATACCTGTTGATAAATGGGAAACAGCACGTTAGTTGTGCAGGGCTTAACAGTGTTGATGGCTGTCGATGGCAAAATCTGTAGCATGAAGACAACTGTGTTAGCCGTGGCTTATGTGACCATGACATCGGTGTATGCTAGCTAACACAATTATTTACAGCAATCATATGCCAAAGCACATCCCAGAAAGCCCTTCAATCCCTAACAGGTACCATATACCCACACATGTATAAAATCAGTAACGTACAGCAAACTTGTACACATTGTAAAATAGAAAATAGAAAACAGTATTCAGAACGTGACCTACCCCTTGCATCACATTTTCATACTGGGAAGACCTGACATTCGCGATCTCCCCCTATTTGCAAGCGGGGCCAATCACAACACCCCTTATTGTCATCAGAGTTGAACTAACCAATAAGAATGCTTGAACATCAAATACACATTTCTTTAGAGGCAAGTGGAAACATAACCAACCCTGTTACACTTTCACAGTGTGTCTGTTGCTTGTCACTTTGTCCAGTGCTCTCACAGTGTGTCTGTTGCTTGTCACTTTGTCCAGTGCTTTCACAGTGTGTCTGTTGCTTGTCACTTTGTCCAGTGCTTTCACAGTGTGTCTGTTGCTTGTCACTTTGTCCAGTGCTTTCACAGTGTGTCTGTTACGTGTCACTTTGTCCAGTGCTTTCACAGTGTGTCTGTTGCTTGTCACTTTGTCCAGTGCTCTCACAGTGTGTCTGTTGCTTGTCACTTTGTCCAGTGCTCTCACAGTGTGTCTGTTGCTTGTCACTTTGTCCAGTGCTTTCACAGTGTGTCTGTTGCTTGTCACTTTGTCCAGTGCTTTCACAGTGTGTCTGTTGCTTGTCACTTTGTCCAGTGCTTTCACAGTGTGTCTGTTGCTTGTCACTTTGTCCAGTGCTTTCACAGTGTGTCTGTTGCTTGTCACTTTGTCCAGTGCTTTCACAGTGTGTCTGTTGCTTGTCACTTTGTCCAGTGCTCTCACAGTGTGTCTGTTGCTTGTCACTTTGTCCAGTTCTCTCACAGTGTGTCTGTTGCTTGTCACTTTGTCCAGTTCTCTCACAGTGTGTCTGTTGCTTGTCACTTTGTCCAGTTCTCTCACAGTGTGTCTGTTGCTTGTCACTTTGTCCAGTTCTCTCACAGTGTGTCTGTTGCTTGTCACTTTGTCCAGTTCTCTCACAGTGTGTCTGTTGCTTGTCACTTTGTCCAGTTCTCTCACAGTGTGTCTGTTGCTTGTCACTTTGTCCAGTTCTCTCACAGTGTGTCTGTTGCTTGTCACTTTGTCCAGTGCTCTCACAGTGTGTCTCTACTGCAATTCCAGGGCATGGAGAAGGTGGAAGTGTCACCAAGAGGAGGAGACAACGATAGTAAACTCTGCCAGAGAGAACTCGTCTGGATTCATACTTTAGGCACCCAACAGCCGTTAAGACTTAATGAGGATTTTGATATGAGGGTCATGTTGTAATTCCTATTGTCATCATCTTAGCTTCACACACATCCCCCTTCCTGGTAGTCGGGGGTCCTGTATGCATGGCGGTCCTAGTGGCCCGATACTTCCCTGACAGGTTACCTTTAACCTTTACCTAGTTGTTGTCTAGATTTCACCTGGTTCTACATACTGTATGTAGTGTTGCATATGTTTTCCTTTTCTTTATTGCTCTCTCTTTGAGAGTATGGGTTTATACTAACACCACCTTCCCAGTGTACATGTGTTCTGTTCTAGTAGAAATACATCTATAACATGTGAGTATGGGTTCCTTAAACTAACACCACATTCCCTGTGTACATGTGTTATGTTCTAGTAGAAATACATCTATAACATGTGAGTATGGGTTCCTTAAACTAACACCGCATTCCCAGTGTACATGTGTTTTGTTCTAGTAGAAATACATCTATAACATGTGAGTATGGGTTCCTTAAACTAACACCACATTCCCTGTGTACATGTGTTATGTTCTAGTAGAAATACATCTATAACATGTGAGTATGGGTTTATACTAACACCACATTCCCTGTGTACATGTGTTTTGTTCTAGTAGAAATACATCTATAACATGTGAGTATGGGTTTATACTAACACCACATTCCCAGTGTACATGTGTTCTGTTCTAGTAGAAATACATCTATAACATGTGAGTATGGGTTCCTTAAACTAACACCACATTCCCTGTGTACATGTGTTATGTTCTAGTAGAAATACATCTATAACATGTGAGTATGGGTTCCTTAAACTAACACCACCTTCCCAGTGTACATGTGTTTTGTTCTAGTAGAAATACATCTATAACATGTTCTGTTCTATTCTATATTTCTATCTGATATTATGACATCTAGTGGCCCTTTTAAGTACTTTAGATTACCACAGGTGTCTGCAATTACCTCTGGGTCGCTGTGTGACCTTATCGTTCCCACTATTGTTTGTAGAGAAATGCTCTGACTGGAAGTGTGTGGAGACTTTTTCCTGTTTCTCCAGTTTTGCCTTTTGCCTCCAGCACCTTCACAAATCAACTTTGGGTGTGTGGTAGATCAAATGTATTTATAAAGCCCTTTTTACAACAGTGTTTGTCACAAAGTGCTTATACAGAAACTCAGTCTTAAACCCCAGAGAGCATAGACAGGATAGCATAGACAGGATAGACAGGAACCTAGGAAGTTTAATAGGCCTAGAGAGGAACCAGGCCTATTATCGTTATCTTTTCAAATTATAACTGTTTGGAGTGTATTCGTTTTTTGAGAGCTGCGAGATATTTACCAGGTTTATTTGCAATGAAGTAGTATGCTTTAATTGATCTTAACCTGTGTGGTTGGCTCTCTTCAAAAGTCAAATATTGTTTTTCTGGATAAATTCAAAAATTGTATTTTCTTCTTTAGCGTGTAAATATTTTTTTATGCGCTTTCTCTAAGATAGGTGAATTATCTTTATTTATTTTTAATTTCTACATTAGATTGAACTTTTACAGAGTATGAGAATATCAGTCCACTAACGTACACCTTAATAAAGGCATCCCAAATGATATCAGGTTCAACTTTTCTCTGTCCTCTATGTCTACATTCGCAATGGTAAATGTTAAAAAGTTTTCATTGATGTATTTAATACATTTCGGGTCCAGAAGATGCGTTCTGTTCATTCTCCAAATTCTGTCACCAAGTGAATCTTCTGTTGGTGTAATTAAACATGATACTTTTTTTTCACCATGTAAGGTACAATTCAACATTAGAAAACAGCTTTCTTGGTCCGTATACTGGGATATAACATTCCATGTGATAAATTGGATTTGGTTGGTCTTTACTTATATAGAATCAAAGTTAACATTATCCGTTCCATCTATCACTGAAGAACCATGTTTTACTTGGTTCTAAAACATTTTAGCAGTCATGACAAATGAGGGTGGTGGGCATTCCATAGAATGGGAGGATCATAGTATAAATACATAGTTATCAATATACATTATAAATATACAGCAGGTGGGGATGTGGGCTGAGCAGACATTTAACAAAAAAAAAAAAAAAAAAAGAAAGCAAAGTACTTCTTTGTACTTTGAGGTGCTAATGCACCCCCCCCCCCCCCAGTTTGTATTAGCTTATAAATTAAATTAAAGTATAGTGGTAGGTGGGGATCTACTTGGGGTGAGTGGGTTGTCAGAGAGACTGAAATGGGATGAGTGGAGGCCCAACGCACACCTCAGAGAAGTGTCTCCCAGTCACCCCGTCCCAATCCCCCAGATAAAGCCCCTTTCCATTCTCACCAATAACCACCATTGAATCATCTAGTTATAATGACAAGGAATAATAATGATTCGACATCCTCTCCTAATCTGTCCAGAACTCTTATTCATTTTACAGCGAGTTTGCGAGTCACAAAAAAAATACATTAAATTACAATGTAGTATAATTAAGTCCGTCCTACTCTCTCTTCCAAACCAAATCAAACCCTCTCTACCCCCCCTCCCAGTTCTCCCCCCTTTACCCCATGTATGCCTAGTTTATCCCCACCTCCCATCTCTACTCACCATCGCCCACCAAAACCAAGCTTGTCCCACCCTCCCATCCGTGCCGTCTCTTACCCACCCAGACCCAATAATCCCAACCTCCCATCCTTGCCCTCTCTTACCCACCCAGACCCAATAATCCCAACCTCCCATCCTTGCCCTCTCTTACCCACCCAGACCCAATAATCCCAACCTCCCATCCTTGCCCTCTCTTACCCACCCAGACCCAATAATCCCAACCTCCCATCCTTGCCCTCTCTTACCCACCCAGACCCAATAATCCCAACCTCCCATCCTTGCCCTCTCTTACCCACCCAGACCCAATAATCCCAACCTCCCATCCTTGCCCTCTCTTACCCACCCAGACCCAATAATCCCAACCTCCCATCCTTGCCCTCTCTTACCCACCCAGACCCAGTAATCCCAACCTCCCATCCTTGCCCTCTCTTACCCACCCAGACCCAGTAATCCCAACCTCCCATCCTTGCCCTCTCATATCCACCCAGACCCAATAATCCCAACCTCCCATCCTTGCCCTCTCTTACCCACCCAGACCCAGTTAATCCCACCCTCCCATCCTTGCCCTCTCATATCCACCCAGACCCAGTAATCCCAACCTCCCATCCTTGCCCTCTCTTACCCACCCAGGCCCAGTTAATCCTAACCTCCTGTCTTTTCACCCTCCCTTCTTCTCAGACACATTTACACCCCTTCTATACTTACTCATCGATTCACACACAACATACAGTATACCCGATGCCTCTGCACACCCATTCTCTCCTGCCCTCCTAGACATTCACCCTCCTTCACTCCCATTAACATGCAAAGACACATACACACACACACACACACACACACACACACACACACACACACACACACACACACACACACACACACACACACACACACACACACACACACACACACACACACACACACACACACACACACACACACACACACACACACACACACACACACACACACACACACACACACACACACACACACACACAAACATCCATATTAAAAATGATGTGGGGCTCTATTCAGTTCTTGCTGGTCTAAAATGTGCACCTTTGTTTCCAGAAGGCCAACGTTGTTGTCTTGTTCGTCCATGCGCCCGTCCTGTACATACATATCTGACACCATAGGCTCTCCTTTCCTTTAGAGCAAATCTACTTTTTGAACAACAGATCGTAACAGACAGTTTGTTGTGTTGAGCAATAAGAGTCTTTTTAGCTGTGTTTTCCTGGATATCCTTCAGCTGTTTGTTGCTCTCATTTGCATCTCCAAGTTGTTCTTTGTCTTTTCCTCTAAGGGAAGCAATGGCTTGTTGGGTTCTAGTCGTACTGTCGCTTTACCCACAGATTGGTTCGCTGTTGTACACTGAACAAAAAATATAAAACGCAACATGTAAAGTGGTTGGTCCCGTGTTTCATGAGCTGAAATAAAAGATCCCAGAAATGTTCCATACTCACAAAAAGCTTATTTCTCTCACATTGTGTGCACACATTTGTTTACATCCCTGTTAGTGAGCATTTCTCCTTTGCCAAGATAATCTATCCACCTGACAGGTGTGGCATGTCAAGAAGCTGATTAAACAGCAAGATCATTACACAGGTGCACCTTGTGCTGGGGACAATAAAATACCACTGTAAAATATGCAGTTTTGTCACACAACACAATGCCACAGATGTCTCATGTTTTGAGGGAGTGTGCAGTTGGCATGCTGACTGCAGGAATGTCCACCAGAGCTGTTGCCAGATAAATTAATGTTCATTTCTCTACCATAAGCCATAAGCAATGTTGTTTGAGATAATTTATCAATACGTCCAACTGGCCTCACAACCGCAGACCACGTGTAAACCACGCAAGCCCAGGATCTGCACATCCGGCTTCTTCACCTACAGGATCGTCTGAGACCAGCCACCTGGTCAGCTGATGAAACTGAGGAGTATTTCTGTCTGTAATAAAGCCCTTTTGTGGGGAAAAACTCATTCTGATTGGCTGGACCTGGCTCCCCAGTCATGTGAAATCCATAGATTAGGGCCTAATTCATTTATTTTAATTGACTGATATCCTTATGTTGAGTTGAGTTGAGTTGAGTTGAGTTGATTTTATTTTTACAGGAACAGTGCACATTATTCAACGTTTCAGTAAAAGTGCCGGTTTTAGCCAGCCGGCTAATTTTCAACCGCAGTCCCTGTGCAGGTTATTAAAAACAATTACAATATAGACAATCATTGAGCAGTGAGCACACGCAGAGCAACATAGGACAAGCAAGACATAGCATACAGACAGAGCAACATAGGACAAGCAAGACGTAGCATACAGACAGAGCAACATAGAACAAAAAGCAGCAAGACAAAATTCATAAAAGCAACAAAGTGTTTCCACACCTCACAAGCTACAGACAACAGACAACATGGAAAGTGGCAATACACAGCTAGGGATTATGTTCACAAATCTGATTGACCTTTAGCCATGTCTTCATGCATTTTGTGAAAGTGTGATATGTGGTGCAGTTATGTGTGTCTGATGGCAGTGTATTCCAGACATGGGAAGCTCTCACAGAGAAAGCGGATTTACTAAAGGTGCTTTTCCCTAAGGGAACTATACAGTCACCTCTCATGGCAGACATTGTGGATCTGCTGCCATATGTTTGGGTTTTCTGTTTAACAAAAATACTGAGTGGAGGGGGAGCCAGGCCATTTAGGATCTTGAATACAAGACATACGTCGGTGTATTGCACAAGATTTTCCCAACTCAGGAGCTCATGCTTTCTGAGGATGTAACAGTGATGATGGCTATTGGGCTTCCTATCAAGCACTTTGAGAGCCTGTTTGTAGACAGACTGAATAGGTTTTAATGTTGTACAGCAAGCTTGGGCCACACTAGTCAAGCAGTATGTTAAGTGGGGGAGTATCATAGATTTGAAGTACAGTTTTGCTACCTCTGTAGTCAAACATTTTCGTATATAAATCGGAAATTAGCTAGGTTGAATTTGGTTATTTGAATGACCTTTTTCACATGCTTTTTAAAAGAGAGGTTGGAATCAAGTATGATGCCAAGGTACTTAAAATCAGATACCACCTGGAGCTTCTCCCCTGACACATAGACATCTGGCTCAGTAGCATCTGTTGTCCTCTTTGTGAAGAACATGCAAACAGTTTTTTTCACATTGAGATGCAAACACGAGTCACTGAGCCACTTTGTAACCTGGACCATTACAGTAGTGAGTCACTGAGTCACTTTGGAACCTGAACCATTACAGTAGTGAGTTCTTGTGCAGCTTGTTGTTTGCTCTTTGCATGCACATATATCACTGTATCATCTACATACATTTGAACTTCAGACCCAGTACAGACAGAAGGCAGATCATTCATGTACAGGCTGAACAGGAGGGGCCCCAGTATTGACCCTTGGGGCACGCCCACATCATAGCTAAGAGTGGGCGACAGCTCATTGCTCACTCTGACACACTGAGTTCTGCCTTCAAGGTATGATTTCATCCATCTCAATGCATCGGGGGAAAAGTTGAACTTGGACAATTTTGTGATGAGAATCTCATGGTTAACAGTATCAAAAGCCTTCCTTAGGCTTTTGAACTGTAACTCAGTAAAATCGTTGTTTTTGTTGCATATTTTTGTTTAGTATATATAACGGACCGCTCACTCTCTCCTGGTTTCTTGGGAATATATTGATCTATCGACTTTAGAGGATTATTTTAAACTATTTTGTCTGGCTTTTATATATAATCACAGTTTTGACTGTAAAAAACAGAGCTACTCACTCCCCATGCGTCCTGTCTGTAGACGCATTGAATCTTCTAGTGAATCTTTCTTTTCATTTCAACAACTTTGTCATGCCCTGATCTGTTTCACCTGTCTCCACCCCCCTCCAGGTGTCGCCCATCTTCCCCATTATCCCCTGGGTACTTATACCTGTGTTCTCTGTTTGTCTGTTGCCAGTTCGTCTTGTTTGTCAACTCAACCAGCGGTTTGTCTCAGCTCCTGCTTTTCCCCAGTCTTTCTTTTTCGTGCCCTCCTGGTTTTGACCCTTGCGTGTTCTGACTCTGAGCCCGCCTGCCTGACCACTCTGGCTGCCCTTGACCCTAAGACTGACCCTAAGTACCTTAACCCCAACTCTGGATTACCGACCTCTGCCTGACCTGACCCTGCCTGACATCCTGTACCTTTGCCCCACCACTCTGGATTATCGACTCCTGCCTTCCTTTGACCTGTCGTTTGCCTGCCCCTGTTGCTGCAATAAACATTGTTACTTTAACCCAGTCTGCATTTGGGTCTTACCTGATAAACATTCTACTTGTGATGTGCTAGAGATCTTTGCACAAGATTGAGACTGGGGTTGATATGCTCAATTCCTTCTTGCTGCAGCTTTCTGCTCCTTTGATTGCAGAATCTTTAGCACATATTTTTTTACTTTACAATTATGTCTGGTACCATCCCCAGGGTCTGGAAGTCGACCCATATACTCCTCCTTCACAAAGTTGGTGACCTTTGTGACCTAAATAATTATCGCCCCCTTTTTCTAAACTTTCTTGCTTAGCAAATAGAAGCCTTGGTAAATACTCAATTTACATCCTTTTTTAAAAAATCTACGAAATGTATTCTAAATGTGAACCAGTCAGGTTTCAGACCAGGTTATAGCACCATCTCTGCTACTTCTTCGGTTTGAAATGATGTTTTTAATTGTTTGGATGAGAGAAAAGACTGAGCGGCCCTTTTATTGGCCTGTCTAAAGCCTACAACACTGTGGATCCCTCATGACTTATTCAGAGGCTTTCATCAATTGGCCTGGACCTGGCATGTAGCTGATATGAAACTGATTTAAAGGACAGAACACACTGTGTATTTACTGCTGGTGTTAAATCAAGCGATAGATCTGTTCTATGTGTGTTATTTCTATGCTTCCCGTTCTTAAGTTTGGTTTTTTGTGTTTTGCACACCAACTTCAAACAGCTGAAAAATATATTTCACAGCAGTTTATTAAATGGTACAACGATTCTCTACACTATTCTTGCTTGTTTTTCACATAAACTGAAATTAGGTTAACTATTAGAATTTTAGCAACCAGGAAATGGAGGAGCGATTTCTGCATAGTGCCGAGAATAGTGTACACTGTGATGTATGCTATCAATTTTACATTTACATTTTAGTCATTTAGCAGACGCTCTTATCCAGCGCGACTTACATACATGTTATTACATTTTTTACATACCGAGACAAGGATATCCCTACCGGCCAAGAGCAGACGCTCTTATCCAGAGCGACCTACAGTAGAGTGCATACATTTCATTACATTTATCTATTTTTTTTTTTTTTTTACATACTGAGACAAGGATATCCCTACCGGCCAAACCCTCCCTAACCCGGACGACGCTATGCCAATTGTGCGTCGCCCCACGGATCTCCCGGTTGCGGCCGGCTGCGACAGAGCCTGGGCGCGAACCCAGAGACTCTGGTGGCGCAGCTAGCACTGCGATGCAGTGCCCTAGACCACTGCGCCACCCGGGAGCAGTGGTCTCAATCAATCAAATGCACATATAAAGCCCTTTTTACATCAGTAGATGTCACAAAGTGCTCATACAGACACCGAGCCTTAACTTTTACTGCCTCAGAAACCCGGATCCGGGAGCACCCCCCACCCCCCACACACTGATTAGCATAGATAGCATAGCTTCAGAAGTAGATAGTAGCATCTAAATATCATTAAATCACAAGTCCAAGACACCAGATGAAAGATACAGATCTTGTGAATAAAGCCACCATTTCAGATTTTTAAAATGTTTTACAGGGAAGACAAAATATGTAAATCTATTAGCTAAACACGTTAGCAAAATACACCACTATTCTAACTCCATCAGTTTCTTACTCCTTCAGGTGCTATCACCAATTCGGCTCAACTAAGATATTGATAGCCAATAACCTATAAAAAAAACCATCAGATGACAGTCTGATAACATATTCATGGTATAGGATAGTTTTTGTTAGAAAAAAGTGCATATTTCAGGTAGAAATCACAGTTTACAATTGCACCGACCATCACAAATCCACTAGAATTACTAGATAGAGCAACGTGTATGACCAATTTACTCATCATAAAACATTTCATAAGAATAGACAAAGCATAGCAATGGAAAGACCCAGATCTTGTGATTCCAGACAATATTTCAGATTTTCTAAGCGTTTTACAGCGAAAACACAATAAATCGATAAGTTAGCATACCACATGTGAAAACGTTACCAGAGCATCGATTCCAGGCAAAGAGCGCTATAACGTAATCACCGCCAAAAGATATTAATTTTTTCACTAACCTTCTCAGAATTCTTCCGATGACACTCCTGTAACATCATTTTACAACATACATATACAGTTTGTTCGAAAAGGTGCATATTTAGCCATACAAAACCGTGGTTACACAATGAAAATACTAGGAAATCAAGCCTCAATATGTCTGACGTCATCTATCAGAGTGATCTAGTTTAATTAAAAGCTAATCATATACTTGACTAAAAAATACAGGGTTGACAGGAATCGAAAGACAAATTAGTTCTTAATGCAACCGCTGATTTACATTTTTAAAATTATCCTTACTTTTCAATACAGGGTTGGCCAAGTGAAGCTATACCAAACAAAATGGCGATGTATGCGTTTAAAATATTTCGACAGAAACACGGTTTATCATATTAAATATTGCTTACTTTGAGCTGATCTTCCATCATATTCTTGGGCAATGTATCCTTTCTATGTTATAAACGTCTTTTGGTCGATAGATGTCCTCTGTCCTTCGAAATGTCCATCACCAACGACCGACACCCTAAAGCGTGTCCAAACTTTCAGAGTGCACGACAAAGAAATTCCTCAAAATCGCACTAAACGGATATAAATTGATATAAAACGGTTAAAATTCACTACATTATGATGTTTTTAACAACTATAACGACTGAAAACATGACCGGAGAAATACTGCTGGTTAGAAAACGATTTGGAACGAGGCAGGTCCGATGGCCTTCACGCTTGAGGCGCACGTTGAGAAAGAGGGGTCTCTGTACATTTTTGTCATTTATAATGGCTGTGAACGTCCCATAGACTTCATTGAAAACGTGATGACGTACAGACACCCAGAGGAAGACGTAGGTAGTGTCGGTTTCTTCATAGCATTCACTGTGGCCTTATAAACAGACCCCAGATCAGAGGTAAAAATTTCTGAAATCTGAACCCTGTCATGAAAAGTGCTGTAGAAATTGTTCTGTACCACTCAGAGACAAAATTTCAACTCCTATAGAAACTATAGACTGTTTTCTATCCAATAATAACAATAATATGCATATTGTACGATCAAGAATTGAGTACGAGGCAGTTTAATTTGGAAATGTAAAAAAAAAAATAATGCTAACAGCTCCCCCTATTGACAAAAGGTTAAACCCCAGAGAGCAAGCAATGCAGATGTAGAAGCACGGTGGCTAGGAAAAACTCTTTAGAAAGGCAGGAACCTAGGAAGAAACCTAAAGAGGAACCAGGCTCTGAGGGGTGGCCAATCCTCTTCTGGCTGTGCCGGGTGGAGATTATAAGAGTACATGGCCATTAAAGCCAGATCGTTCTACAAGATGTTCAAATGTTCAAAGATGACCAGCAGGGTCAAATAATGATCACAGTGGTTATCGAGGTTGTAACAGGTCAGCACCTCAGGAGTAAATGTCAGTTGGCTTTTCATAGTCGAGCATTCAGAGGTCGAGACAGCAGGTGCTATTGCCCCCACAGCTGACCAGACTCTGTCAGCGCTACAATCAGTCTTTATTGCACTGCAGAAATGTCCTTTATTGAATTGAAATTGGTACTTAATGCTAAGTAAAATGTATCTAATGATTTATGCATACATACTTTGGATGGTGCCCTTTCAAAAAAGTATGTTGATGAGTTAATTAAGAAATTAAGAATTTAAACTAGTCATCTTCTATAGTAACAGGTCCTGTATTTCGTTAAATATCAGAAAACAAATCATTCAGTAACATCCATTATTGTTATGGGCTATGTCGATATTGCCTATATGAATGCAGCTGCCTCTGTATTGAAGCCATTGGACGCAGTGAGATTTTTATGGGCGATAGGTGATGCAGCCTGGAATCGAAATAGGGTCTGTAGTGATGCCTACTAACACTGAGATGAAGTGCCTTATATTGCTGCGGCACTCGGGAGCCCTATTGATGTGTTCATGCAGGGCTGATCTGCAAAAGAGACCATGTTCTCAGCATGACACCCTGGTTACATAAAGGTTCAATTAAATAAATAGGCTCTGGTCAAAAGTATAGTGCACTATATAAGGCCCTGGTCTAAAGTAGTGCACTATATAGGGAATAGGGTGCCATTCCGGGGATAAAGTAGTGCACTATATAGGGAATAGGGTGCCATTCCGGGGATAAAGTAATGCACTATATAGGGAATAGGGTGCCATTTGGGACTGAATCGTTGGGTGAATGATTGTGGTCTAACTGTGCCACAACTCAAACAAATCATCAAATCTAAAATCCAATCAAATCTTATTTGTCACATGCTTTGCAAACAAACAGAATGGCACCAGAGGAGATGACTGACGTTTTACGAACTCCTAACCAATTGTGCCATTGTGTGTGTTTTTTCACGTTATTTTTTACTTATTTTGTACATACTTTTTCTGCCACCGTCTATTGTGACCGAAAATAGTTTCTGGATATCAGGACAGCGATTACTGACCTCGTACTGGATGAAGATTTTTTCTTTAACGTCTCGGACGCAAAGGATTTACTTCAGACACCCGACAAGGCTCAAATCACCGCCATTCGCATGAGAAAGAGACGGCGATATCAGTGCCGTAGGTCGTGGTGCCTTGTAAGGATCCGACGGCGAGTGTGTAATCTGCCACTACCATCAGTCCTATTTGCCAACGTACAATCATTGGATAACATAATAGACAAGCTACGATCACGAATATCCTACCAACGGGACATTAAAAACTGTAATATCTTATGTTTCACCGAGTCGTGGCTGAACGACGACACGGATAACATACAGCTGGCGGGGTTTACGTTGCATCGGCAAGATAGAACAGCTGCCTCCGGTAAGACATGGGGTGGTGGTCTGTGTATATTTGTAAACAACAGCTGGTGCATAAATCTGATATTAAGGAAGTCCAAGGTTTTGCTCGCCTGAGGTAGAGTATCTCATGATAAGCTGTAGCCACACTATTTACCAAGAGTTTTCATCTATATTTTTAATAGCTGTCTATTTACCACCAGAAACCGATGCTGGTACTAAGACTGCACTCAATAGGCTGTATTTTTTTAAAAATATGTAACTTTTGCACATTAACAAGTCCAATACAGCAAATAAAAGATAAAAATCTTGTTAATCTACCCATCGTGTCCGATTTCAAAAAGGCTTTACGATGAAAGCACACCATCTGATTATGTTAGGTCAGTACCTAGTCACAGAAAAACACAGCCATTTTTCCAGCCAAAGAGAGGAGTCACAAAAAGCAGAAATAGAGATAAAATTAATCACTAACCTTTGATGATCTTCATCAGATGACACTCATAGGACTTCATGTTACACAATACATGTATGTTTTGTTCGATAAAGTTCATATTTATATCCAAAAATCTTAGTTTACATTGGCGCGTTATGTTCAGTAATGTTTTGCCTCCAAAACATCCGGTGATTTTGCAGAGAGCCACATCAATTTACAGAAATACTCAAAATAAACATTGATAAAAGATACAAGTATTATACATGGAACTTTAGATAAACTTCTCCTTAACTTTTTATGGCTGCCATCCCGCTACCGAGATGATATGACTACAGCGAGTGAAAGTGCAGGGCGCCAAATTCAAAAAGCAGAAATCTCACAATTTAAATTCCTCAAACATAGATTTGTCTTATATCATTTTAAAGGTAATCTTGTTGTTAATCCCACCAAAGTGTCCGATTTCAAATATGTTTTTCAGCGAAAGCACTACAAACGATTGTTAGGTCACCACAAAACCACAATAAGCACAGCCATTTTCCCAGCGAAATATAGCTTTCACAAAAACCAGAAATAGAGAAAATGAATCACTAACCTTTGATTATTTTCATCAGATGACACTCATAGGACTTCATGTTACACAATACATGCATGTTTTGTTTGATTAAGTTCATATTTATATAAAAAAATCTGAGTTTACATTGACGCGTTAGATTCACTAGTTGCAAAAACATCAAGTGACTTTGCATAGCCACATCGTTTCAACAGAAATACTCATCATAAACATAGATGATAATACAAGTTATACACATGGAATTATAGATATACCTCTCCTTAATGCAACCGCTGTGTCAGATTTAAAAAAACCTTTACGGAAAAATAAACCATGCAATTATCTGAGACGGAGCTCAGAACTGCAATTATCTGAGACGGAGCTCCAAATTAGCCGCCATGTTGGACTCAACAGAAACCAGAAAATACATGATAATGTTTCCTTACCTTTGATGAATTCATCAGAATGCAGTCCTAGGAATCCCAGGTCCACAATAAATGCTTGATTTGTTCGTTAATGTCCGTTATTTATGTCAAATTAGCTACTTTGGACATGTTTATCAAACGCCCCACCCAAAGCGCGTCCACTACCATCCACTATAACGTGACAAAATGTCCAAAAGTTCCGTTACAGTCAGTAGAAACATGTCAAACGATGTACTAAATCAATCTTTAGAATGTTGTTAACATACATCTTGAATAACGTTCCAACCGGAGAATTTCATCGACTTCAGTTGACCGATGGAACGGAGCTGACTCTCACGTGAACTCGCGTGTTCAATGCGTGATCACCTCCTGCCAGAGCTCACTAATTCCTGTCTCCTTCAGCCCCCCTTCACATTAGATTCATCAGACAAAGTTCTATTGACTGTTGACATCTAGTGGAATCCGTAGGAAGTGAAAACTCATCACTATCTCTCTGTGATTTCAATGAGAGCTTGGTTGAAAATTGGCACCCCCAGAAAAAATACAAACAGGAAGTGGAACTTCTCAGGTTTTTGCCTGCCATATGAGTTCTGTTATACTCACAGACATAATTCAAACAGTTTTAGAAACTTCAGAGTGTTTTCTATCCAATATGAATAATAATATGCATATATTAGCAACTGGGAATGAGGAGCAAGCCGTTTAATATGGGCACCTCTGTGCACCTTTCATCCAAGCTACTCAATACTGCCCCTTCAGCGATAAGAAGTTAATGCAACCGCTGTGTCAGATTTTTTTTAAACTTTAGGGAAAAAGCACACCATGCAAAAGTCTGAGTACGGCGCTCAGACACAAAAACAAGCCATACAGGTACCCGCCATGTTGTGGAGTCAACAGAAGTCAGAAATAGCATTATAAATATTTACTTACCTTTGATGATCTTCTTCAGAATGCACTCCCAGGAATCCCAGTTCCGCAATAAATGTTTGTTTTGTTCGATAACGTCCATAATTTATGTCCAAATACCTCCTTTTTGTTTGCAAATCCAAATTGATGACGCGCAGGCCAGACGAAAAGTCAAAAAGTTCCATTACAGTTCGTAGAAACATGTCAAACGATGTATAGAATCAATCTTTAGGATGTTTTTAACATAAATCTTAATGTTTCAACCGGAGAATTCCTTTGTCTGTAGAAATGCGATGGAACGCAGCTAACTCTCACGGGGGCGCGCCTGAGTGAGCTCGTGGCACTCTGCCAGACACCTGACTCAATCAGTTCTTATTCCCTCATCCTTCACAGTAGAAGCATCAAACAAGGTTCTAAAGACAGTTGACATCTAGTGGAAGCCTTAGGAAGTGCAATATGACCCCATAGACACTGTATATTGGATAGGCAAACTTACAAACCTCAGATTTCCCACTTCCGGGTTGGATTTTTTCTCAGGTTTTTGCCTGCCATATGAGTTCTGTTATACTCACAGACATCCTTCAAACAGGTTTAGAAACCTCAGAGTGTTTTCTATTCAAATATATGCATATCTTAGCTTCTGGGACTGAGTAGCAGGCAGTTTACTCTGGGCACCTTATTCATCCAAGCTACTCAATACTGCCCCCAGCCATAAGAAGTTAATAATAATTAGGTAAAGACTCAGATTCTGCAAAAGGTTGGTTCTTTATTCAAAGAACGTTCTGAAGTCAAAAATGCAAAGACAGTCATTTTATACCTCCCACCCCCACCCCCCCCCCACACACACACACACACACACACACACACACACACACACACACACACACACACACACACACACACACACACACACACACACACACACACACACACACACACACACACACACACACACACACACACACACACACACACACACACACACACAAACACAAACAGTAGGTGGGCTGTATCTTTTTCCACAGTTCACATTCCTCGTTTATCACTATTCTACCAAGCTGGCAGTTCCATGCCGTTCCCTTCCTCCCTAGATTAGAGGGGCCTCTTTCCTGTCGTAAGTTTTCAGAGTTCCAACCAGGTCAGGTCATGTATAGTTCAATTGTCCCCTGTGTTTTCTCAGTCACACATTTCTCACCCTTACATTATTGGATTATAGTCTAATTATGTTAATACATTTCACATAGTCTAATAATTACGTTTCAGGGTGGAATTCTTTAGTCATTACTTTAAACATATAAATTCCCTTATCACTTGTTATGTCCTTTGATGGCATTCTACTACCCTGTCCTCATTAGGCTAGCCTTTGGCTTAGTAGGAGTATGCTTCACTATGTGTTTTGCAAGGGCAGAATATCTGAACATTTTCATAATATAGGAAATCATTAAAGATACTACCGCATAATCTATAGGCCATCAAAATACAGAAAGACAACCAGCAGACACAGGGGCCCTGATGAACTGTGGTTGAGGATTCATGTCTGGAACATACCACTGACTACCAGAAGAGGGAGACAAATACCAATTTAACCAACAACCTTTTTTTATTTTACCTTTATTTAACTAGGCAAGTCAGTTAAAAACAAATTCTTTTTTTCAATGACGGCCTACCGGGGAACAGTGGGTTAACTGCCTTGTTCAGGGGCAGAACGACATATTTTTACCTTGTCAGCTCGGGGGATTCAATCTTGCAACCTCTCGGTTACTAGTCCAACGCTCTAACCACTAGGCTACCTGCCGCCCCACAACCTGACAGAGCCAAGACGGTTACGAGAAACAGTTTTTTACCAGACAATTAGCATGAGTTTAGCTGGTCAGAGCTCAGTCATTAGAGTTCATTAAACACCTTGGCAGGCATCCAGGCCATGACATAATATAAACACTGATATAAGTGCATAACCCATAACTATATAACAGTGGAGGCTGCTGAGGGGAGGACGGCTCATAATAATGTCTGGAACAGAGCAAATGGAATGGCATCAAACACATGGAAACCATGGAAACCATGTGTTTGACGTATTTGATACCATTCCGCTTTTTACGCTCCAGCCATTACCACGAGCCCGTCCTCACCAATTAAGGTGCCACCAACCTCCTGTGCTACATAATCCATATTGTAAACTGGGTGGTTCGAGCCCTGAATGCTGATTGGCTGAAAGCCGTGGTATATGAGACCATATACCACAGGTATGACAAAACGTGACTTTTTACTGATCTAATTACGTTGGTAACCAGTTTATAATAGCAATATGGCACCTCGGGGGTTTGTGGTATATGGCCAATATACCACAACTAAGGGCTGTATCCAGGCACTCCGCGTTGCGTTGTGCATAAGAACAGCCCTTAGCCGTGGTATACTGGCCATATACCACACCTCCTCGTACCTTTTTGCTTAAACATAACACAACAAACCCACTGATATCAGCATCTGGTGATCACTTCCAATCCCCATTATGTGATCCATGTTTACATTGGGCTTTGTTTGCACATGGTGCCAGAAACATAAGTCACACAGCACCTTTCAGAAAGAGCTGTCAGCCAATGTGACACAGTATCCTTACAACAGCTTAGGTATCGTACAGAAATGTCAAGACCATTCAGTCCAGTGGTATGTCCGTCTCTGTGAATGGAAGGATAGGCTATGAGGCTATACTCTTTCCTCTTTTCAATCTAGAGGCCAAGTCTCCAGTCACAAAGGACCTGAATTATCAATCAATACTCTCTATCTTCCTCATGTCCCTCCGTGTGACTCAAACACACACACACACACACACACACTCTCACACACACACACACACACTCTCACACACACACACACACACACACACACACACACACACACACACACACACACACACACACACACACACACACACACACACACACACACACACACACACACACACACACACACACACACACACACACACACACACACACACACACACACACACACTACCATAACATAGTCTACTGTAGGTGACTACACTGGGACAGCTTACATCATTGACACATGGATCTACTCTGAGTAAGAAACATTATCATCTGGGTGTATCAAAGTCTTCTGAGCAGTGACAGTAGGTGTATTTAATCACAGGCCTACTGGTGATTACTGTAACAGTCAGACTTGACTGAACAGTACTTGTCACGTGGGACATTTCACTCTAATGGTGTCCCCCATCAATGCTGCTGAACACGTATTGAAAATGTTTGTTAGTTTCTGTAAGTTTCTGTGAGTCATTTGCCAGCGTGTGTAATCATAATCATGTCGCTAAAGCCTTAAAATGTATTGCATTTCTTACGTAAAATATCCCAGGTCGAGACGAACGTGTAACATCGTGTAGAGTTGAAAGTTTCTTTGTACTCCTGGAGGCCTACTCTTGCCTGACGACTCACCCTGAATTGAATTCCGCTGCTCTACGATCACTACATACACCCATCGGTTTCTGGGACCAATCAGAATGGCCAGAATGTGTTTGCGTTCTAGAAATCGTCCGGGAGGGAGGCAAATCCAGACTTTTTGTCTGATAAATTAATGTTTTGATGAAATACCTTTTTTAGGTGCATTTTGGATGATCCCAGTGTGAGGGGTTGGGCTTTTAACCTGTTCAGGTAGCTTCGTGCTCATTTTCAGGAGAGATCAGGCTGGAGTGACATGTTGCCCCACGGCTCTCTTAAACTCAACTGTGTGAGGAATGATTAACGTTGTCAAAGTTACAGTATAGGTGTGTCACGTCTACTCCCACTCATACCCTCTCGGGCGTTCGACGTCGCAGGTTTACTAACCACCGGTGCTGGGAACCATCATTACGTGCACCTGGACTCCATGACCTCACTCATTACCTCCCCTTTATCTGGCACTCCCTTAGATTCCTTCCCCTGGCAGTATTGTTTCTGTTGTTCATGTCTCGAAGCTACTCCTATGTTGTATCGGTCCATGTTATTTGTTATATTAAACGGCTCGACTCCCAGTGTCTACGTTTCAAGGCGCTCTGCCTTAGAAGCCAATAGCTTAATGGGCCATTTAGTTTTCTGTTTTATTATTCAGAAATGTCAGTGTTGTTTATAAACACCCACTGTAGCTCAGTTGGTTGAGCATGGCTCTTGCGGGTTTGATTCCTGCAATCACCTGTCTGTAAAATGTACACATGACTCTAAGTCGCTTTGGATAAAAGCGTCTGCTAAATGATACATACGTAACTTATATTTTGGATCCAGCTTTATTCACCTTCGGCACCTGTAAATAAGTACCACCATTTTGCACCTGAATCCTACCTGATTCCTGATGTTTGACATCCCCCTGATAAGACTGCACGGTTCACTATCCTACAGGTATCATTATTTTCGCTAAATACTCCTATCACTTTATTTAAAAAACATGAGGGTTATGTATCCAAAAACCAATGTGTCCATTTCTGTGTCACTCACCATAAGTGTAACACAACTCTATTTTTGTTAGTCACTTTTTGTTAAATCTCATAAATAGTACTCTGTCAAATCAGAGCAAACGTTTTTTAACAGACCAAAACTGACCTGTTATATTTTCTTACCCAAATAGCCAGAGTAACATCAAAGGGAAACTTCAGCAGAACGAGTGCTAACTGATCGTACAATAGCCCTGAAGACAGACAGGAAGTGAAGTGCTGCAACATGGGTGGTACTGCGGCAGATGGTGCTTATCAGATTCAGAGAGGAAGGCCTACACAGTGTGACGGTTAGTTAGGCCTTCTACTGCTGCTGTATCTGTACTGTATCAAATCCATATCCTACACACCCACACAGTAAGGGAGAGTGGGGTAAGTTGAGACATTTTTTTACATCCAGCATCACTACGTCAAGGGAAATATAGTATTCTTTCCAACAAAGATATCTACATATATTTCAGGATGTTGTGTATCCCTGGAAATAATCTGAATGAATGTAAAAAATATCAATCCAAAAAAAGGTGGTCTCAGGTATGGGGTAAATTGGGCATGCGGACGGGGTAAGTCGAGCTGTCTTGGGGTAGTGGGTGATGGTATTATAGCAAGGAATGTGGGTGTGGTATATTTTGTATTGTATGCTTACATTCAGATATAGATCTCTCTGTTCAATGTCACATGATACGTCCATTTCTTCACCAGATGTCTGGGACAAGGGTTGTTGTTTCGATGTGCCAATTCATAGACGAGTTCTCTGTATTTGAGGCTACTTAGCCCATGAAACTGGTCCGTGAGATTCTTGATATGTTTATGAAGCTCAGACTCCATGTCATCAGATACCAGTGCCTTCAAAAAGTATTCATACCCCCTTGACTTATTCCACATTTTGTTGTGTTACAGGCTGAATTCAACATGGATTAAATGTATCTTTTTTTCTCACCCATCTACACACAATACCACATAATGACAAGGTGAAAACATGTTTATAGAAAGTTTAGCAAATTTATTGTAAATGAAATTTCATGTCTTGCCATAGATTTTCAAGCCTATTTATGTCAAAACTTTAACTAGGCCACTCAGGAACATTCCATGTTGTCTTGGTAAGCAACTCCAGTGTATGTTTGGCCTTGTGTTTTAGGTTATTGTCCTGCAGAAAGGTGAACTTGTCCCCCAAGGTTCTGAACCAGGCTTTCCTCTAGGAGTTTGCCTGTGCTTAGCTCTATTATATTTTTATCCTAAAAAATTTCCTTGTCCTTGTCGATAACAAGCATACCCATAATATGATGCAGCCACAACCATGCTTGAAAAGATGAAGAGTGGTACTCAGGTTGTGTTGGATTTGCCCCAAATATAACAATTTGTATTCGGGACATAAAGTACATTTCTTCGTCACATTTTTAGCAGTTTTACTTTAGTGCCTTGTTGCCAACAGGATGCATGTTTTGGAATATATTGTAATATATTTGGAATGTCTGTTTTCTTTTTTTTTTACCCATCTACCAATAGGTGCCCTTCTTTGCGAGGCATTGAAAACCCCCCCTAGTCATTAAAAAATCATGTTAAGCACTATTATTGCACACAGAGTGGAACTTATTATGTGACTTGTTTACGCTTGAACATATTTAGGCTTGCCATAACAAAGGCGTTTGTCACGTTCGTCGTATGGAGGAAGAGAGGAGGACCAAGGCGCAGCGTGATAAGAATACATTCTTCTATTTATTATATCGAAACGAAGAACACTTAAACAGACTTACAAAACAACAAACGAACGTGACGCTATATAATAAACAAGTGCAGACACAGGCAACTTACACATAGACAATAACCCACGAACTACCCAAGGAATATGGCTGCCTAAATATGGTTCCCAATCAGAGACAACGATAAACAGCTGCCTCTAATTGAGAACCAATCTAGGAAACCATAGACATATAACACCTAGACTAGAAAACACCCATAAACATACAAAAAACCCTAGACAGGAACAAAACACATATATCACCCATGTCACACCCTGACCTAACCAAAATAATAAAGAAAACAAAGATAACTAAGGTCAGGGCGTGACAGGGTTGAATACTTATTGACTCAAGATTTGTAAAAAAAAGTCCACTTTGACAGTACGTGGTACTGTGTGTAGGCCAGTTACACAAAATCTCAATTTAATCCATTTAAAATTCCGGCTGTAACAGAACAAAATGTGTGAATACTTTCACCTGGTGTGCCTCTGCTACTCTACCATACAGGCCATTTTCTGTTTTCTTTTTTTGTCAACGTACTACCTCTTCAGTGTCCTAAGGTCTATGTTTTCATCCCTTGTGTTGCTTCTCAAATGGACTTCTTCCCTTCTCTCACTTCCTTGGTTGCTCTCTCAAGAACCTCAAGGGGGCCTAGACCCCTGCTTGTTAAACGTATGTATCCACGGTGCGTGTCTGCTCTGTAACAATAAAATATTGTTATAATATTTTGAGTTCATGTGCATGACACATTGCAAAAATACTATGCATATTACGAATAAAATTGACTAAATGTAATGATCATTTCTATTGGGTATGGTGGCCATTGGCTCAACTTACCCCAATGCAAACATTTGGACTTACCCCACTCTCCCCTACCAAAACTCCAGTATATACACTCAGTGGAAGGGATGCAGCATGCAATCTAGGTCCTCCTTTGTTGATACAAAGTCTCCACGAACCCCGGTGAACACAAAGGTGTACCTACATTCCCCTCAGGCACTACTTCTTATGGCGGATGGACACCTACAAAGAGGGCAAAACATCACCAAACACCACAGATTTTGGGGAAAAATACTTCCACGTAGGTCGATAATTAGAATGTTCCCTTTTTCCCACAAAAGCTACCACTGAGGCCTCTCTTCTTCTCACGAGGACATATGGCACCACTGCAGCCTCTCTAGGGAGGGATAAATAAGGGTTGAGTAAAGCTTTAGGCAAAAAAAGTTATTTATAATCTAATCTCGCCATTTTCATTTGTATTTTATTTATTTTGTACTAGGGTGATGAGCTGGTCTATTATGAAGCAGTCTACAGAAGACAGCTATACCAAGGTGGCTGCAATGTCAAATGGAGCAGCAGCAAATCTAATCTAATCAAATCAAATGTTATTTGTCACATGCTTCGTAAACAACAGATGTAGAATAACAGTGAAATGCTTAAAAGTGGGCCCTTCCCGATAATGCAGAAGCACAATTTTTCAGGAGCCTGTTAAACAGCCGCCATTTTCCTCAGCACTAGGAAGAATTACAATATTTGATACAACACAAGGTGGCAGTAGAGGAGTATTATATACAACACTAGGTGGCAGTAGAGGAGTATTATATACAACACTAGGTGGCAGCAGAGTTTGATACAACACTAGGTGGAAGCAGAGTTTGATACAACACTATACGGCAGTAGAGGAGTATAAGACACAACACTAGGTGGCAGTAGAGGAATATTAGATACAACACTAGGTGGCAGTAGAGTATTTGACACAACACTAGGTGGCTGTAGAGGAGTATTCGATACAACACTAGGTGGCAGTAGAGGAGTATTAGATACAACAGTAGGTGGCAGAAGAGTATTAGACACAACAATAGGTGGCAGTAGAGGAGTATTAGATACAACAGTAGGTGGCAGAAGAGTATTAGACACAACACTAGGTGGCAGTAGAGGAGTATTCGATACAACACTAGGTGGCAGTAGAGGAGTATTAGATACAACACTAGGAGGCAGTAGAGGAGTATTAGATACAACACTAGGTGGCAGTAGAGTATTAGATACAACAGTAGGTGGCAGTAGTAGAGTATTAGATACAACAGTAGGTGTCAGAAGAGTATTAGACACAACACTAGGTGGCAGTAGAGGAGTATTCGATACAACACTAGGTGGCAGTAGAGGAGTATTAGATACAACAGTAGGTGGCAGAAGAGTATTAGACACAACAATAGGTGGCAGTAGAGGAGTATTAGATACAACAGTAGGTGGCAGAAGAGTATTAGACACAACACTAGGTGGCAGGAGATGAGTATTAGATACAACACTAGGTGGCAGTAGAGTATTAGATACAACACAAGGTGGCAGAAGAGGAGTATTAGATACAACACTAGGTGGCAGTAGAGGAGTATTAGATACAACACTAGGTGACAGTAGAGGAGTATTAGATACAACACTAGGTGGCAGTAGAGTATTAGATACAACACTAGGTGGCAGTAGAGTATTAGATACAACACTAGGTGGCAGTAGAGTATTAGATACAACAGTAGGTGGCAGTAGAGGAGTATTAGATACAACACAAGGTGGCAGTAGAGTATTAGATACAACACTAGGTGGCAGTAGAGGAGTATTAGATACAAAACTAGGTGGCAGTAGAGTATTAGATACAACACTAGGTGGCAGTAGAGGAGTATTAGATACAACACTAGGTGACAGTAGAGGAGTATTAGATACAACACTAGGTGACAGTAGAGGAGTATTAGATACAACACCAGGTGGCAGTAGAGGAGTATTAGATACAACACAAGGTGGCAGAAGAGGAGTATTAGATACAACACCAGGTGGCAGTAGAGGAGTATTAGATACAACACTAGGTGACAGTAGAGGAGTATTAGATACAACACTAGGTGGCAGTAGAGTATTAGATACAACACTAGGTGGCAGTAGAGGAGTATTAGATACAACACTAGGTGGCAGTAGAGTATTAGATACAACACTAGGTGGCAGTAGAGGAGTATTAGATACAACACTAGGTGACAGTAGAGGAGTATTAGATACAACACCAGGTGGCAGTAGGAGAGTATTAGACTTAACACTAGGTGGCAGTAGAGTATTATATGCAACACTAGGTGGCAGTAGAGGAGTATTAGAAACAACACTAGGTGGCAGAAGAGTATTAGATACAACACTAGGTGGCAGTAGAGAATAATTAGATACAACACTAGGTGGCAGTATAGTATTAGATACAACACTAGGTGGCAGTAGAGGAGTATTAGATACAACACTAGGTGGCAGTAGAGGAGTATTAGATACAACACTAGGTGGCAGTAGAGTATTAGATAAAACACTAGGTGGCAGGAGAGGAGTATTAGAAACAACACTAGGTGGCAGAAGAGTATTAGATACAACACTAGGTGGCAGTAGAGAATAATTAGATACAACACTAGGTGGCAGTATAGTATTAGATACAACACTAGGTGGCAGTAGAGGAGTATTAGATACAACACTAGGTGGCAGTAGAGGAGTATTAGATACAACACTAGGTGGCAGTAGAGTATTAGATGCAACACTAGGTGGCAGTAGAGTATTTGATACAACACTAGGTGGCAGTAGAGTGTTAGATACAACACTAGGTGGCAGTAGAGTATTTGATACAACACTAGGTGGCAGAAGAGGAGTATTAGATACAACACTAGGTGGCAGTAGAGTATTAGATACAAAACAAGGTGGCAGTAGAGGAGTATTAGATACAACACTAGGTGGCAGTAGAGTATTAGATACAACTCTCGGTGGCAGTAGAGTATTAGATACAACACTAGGTGGCAGTAGAGTATTAGATACAACACTAGGTGGCAGTAGAGTATTAGATACAACACTAAGTGGCAGTAGAGTATTAGATACAAAACAAGGTGGCAGTAGAGGAGTATTAGATACAACACTAGGTGGCAGTAGAGTATTAGATACAACTCTCGGTGGCAGTAGAGTATTAGATACAACACTAGGTGGCAGTAGAGTATTAGATACAACACTAGGTGGCAGTAGAGTATTAGATACAACACTAAGTGGCAGTAGAGTAATAGATACAACACTAGGTAGCAGGAGAGTATTAGATACAACACTAGGTGGCTGTAGAGAAGTGTTTGATACAACACTAGGTGGCAGTAGAGTATTAGATACAACACTAGGTGGCAGAAGAGTATTAGATACAACACTATACGGCAGTAGAGGAGTATTAGACACAACACTAGGTGGCAGTAGAGAAGTATTAGATACAAAGGTAGGTGGCAGTAGAGGAGTATTAGATATAACACTAGGTGGCAGTAGAGTATTAGATACAACACTAGGTGGCAGTAGAGGAGTATTAGATACAACACTAGGTGGCAGTAGAGTATTAGATGCAACACTAGGTGGCTGTAGAGTATTAGATACAACACTATAAGGCAGTAGTGGAGTATTAGACACAACACTAGGTGCCTGTAGATAAGTATTAGATACAACCGTAGGTGGCAGTAGAGCATTAGAAACAACACTAGGTGGCAGTAGAGGAGTATTAGATACAACACTAGGTGGCAGTAGAGGAGCATTAGATACAACACTAGGTGGCAGTAGAGGAGTATGAGAAACAACAGTAGGTGGCTGTAGAGAAGTGTTTGATACAACACTAGGTGGCAGTAGAGGAGCATGAGATACAAAACAAGGTGGCAGTAGAGGAGTATGAGATACAAAACAAGGTGGCAGCAGAGGAGTATTAGATACAACACTAGGTGGCTGTAGAGAAGTGTTTGATACAACACTAGGTGGCAGTAGAGGAGTATTAGATTCAACACTAGTTGGCAGTAGAGAAGTATTAGATACAACACTAGGTGGCAGTAGAGGAATATTAGATACAACACTAGGTGGCAGTAGAGGAGTATTTGATACAACACTAGGTGGCAGTAGAGTATTAGATGCAACACTAGGTGGCAGTAGAGGAATATTAGATACAACACTAGGTGGCAGTAGAGGAGTATTTGATACAACACTAGGTGGCAGTAGAGTATTAGACACGACACTAGGTGGAGGGAGAGAAGAATTAGATACAACACTAGGTGGCAGTAGAGGAGTATTAGATACAACACTAGGTGGCAGTAGAGTATTAGATACAACACTATGTGGCAGTATAGTATTAGATACAACACTAAGTGGCAGTAGAGTATTAGATACAACACTAGGTGGCAGTAGAGTATTAGACACGACACTAGGTGGCGGGAGAGAAGAATTAGATACAACAGTAGGTGGCAGTAGAGGAGTATTAGATACAACACTAGGTGGCAGTAGAGTATTAGATACAACAGTAGGTGGCAGTAGAGTATTAGATACAACAGTAGGTGGCAGTAGAGGAGCATTAGATACAACAGTAGGTGGCAGTAGAGGAGTATTAGATACAACACTAGGTGGCAGTAGAGTATTAGATACAACAGTAGGTGGCAGTAGAGTATTAGATACAACAGTAGGTGGCAGTAGAGTATTAGATACAACAGCAGGTGCTGTAGAGTATTAGATACAACACTAGGTGTCAGTAGAGGAGTATTAGATATAACACTATATGTCAGTAGAGTATTATATACAACACTAGCTGGCAGTAGAGTTTTAAACACAACAATAGGTGGCAGTAGAGTATTAGATACAACACTAGGTGGAGGTAGAGTATTAGATACAACACTAGGTGGCAGTAGAGTGTTAGATACAACACTAGGTGGCAGTAGAGGAGTATAAGACACAATCCTAGGTGGCAGTAGAGCATTAGATACAATACTAGGTGGCTGTAGAGCATTAGAAACAGCACTAGGTGGCAGTAGAGTGTTAGATACAACACTAGGTGTTAGTAGAGCAGGATTAGGTACAACACTAGGTGGCAGTAGAGCATTAGAAACAACACTAGGTGGAGGTAGAGTATTAGATACAACACTAGGTGGTAGTAGAGTGTTAGATACAACACTAGGTGTTAGTAGAGGAGTATTAGATACAACACTAGTTGGCAGTAGAGCATTAGAAACAACACTAGGTGGCAGTAGAGGAGTATTAGATATAACACTAGGTGGCAGTAGAGGAGTATTAGATACAACACTAGGTGGCAGCAGAGTTTGATACAACACTATACGGCAGTAGAGGAGTATTAGACACAACACTAGGTGGCTGTAGAGGAGTATTAGATACAATACTTGGTGGCAGTAGAGGAGTATTACATACAACACTAGGAGGCAGTAGAGTATTCGATACAACACTAGGTGGCAGTAGAGGAGTATTCGATACAACATTATATGGCAGTAGAGTATTAGATACAACACTAGGTAGCAGTAGAGGAATACTCGATACAACATTATATGGCAGTAGAGTATTAGATACAACACTATGTGGCAGTAGAGTATTAGATAAAACACTAGGTGGCAGTAGAG
This sequence comes from Salvelinus alpinus, assembly GCF_045679555.1. Lineage (NCBI taxonomy): Eukaryota > Metazoa > Chordata > Actinopteri > Salmoniformes > Salmonidae > Salvelinus > Salvelinus alpinus. The sequence goes on along the minus strand of NC_092101.1, from coordinate 46,996,153 downwards.
TGTTAGATACAACACTAGGTGGCAGTAGAGGAGTATAAGACACAATCCTAGGTGGCAGTAGAGCATTAGATACAATACTAGGTGGCTGTAGAGCATTAGAAACAACACTAGGTGGCAGTAGAGTGTTAGATACAACACTAGGTGTTAGTAGAGGAGTATTAGATACAACACTAGGTGGCAGTAGAGCATTAGAAACAACACTAGGTGGAGGTAGAGTATTAGATACAACACTAGGTGGCAGTAGAGTGTTAGATACAACACTAGGTGTTAGTAGAGGAGTATTAGATACAACACTAGGTGGCAGTAGAGCATTAGAAACAACACTAGGTGGCAGTAGAGGAGTATTAGATATAACACTAGGTGGCAGTAGAGGAGTATTAGATACAACACTAGGTGGCAGCAGAGTTTGATACAACACTATACGGCAGTAGAGGAGTATTAGACACAACACTAGGTGGCTGTAGAGGAGTATTAGATACAATACTTGGTGGCAGTAGAGGAGTATTACATACAACACTAGGAGGCAGTAGAGTATTCGATACAACACTAGGTGGCAGAAGAGTTTTAGACACAACACTAGGTGGCAGTAGAGGAGTATTCGATACAACATTATATGGCAGTAGAGTATTAGATACAACACTAGGTAGCAGTAGAGGATTATTCGATACAACATTATATGGCAGTAGAGTATTAGATACAACACTATGTGGCAGCAGAGTTTGATACAACACTATACGGCAGTAGAGGAGGATTAGATACAACAGTAGGTGGCAGTAGAGGAGCATTAGATACAACAGTAGGTGGCAGTAGAGGAGTATTAGATACAACACTAGGTGGCAGAAGAGTATTAGATACAAAAGTAGGTGGCAGTAGAGTATTAGATACAGCAGTAGAGTATTAGATACAACAGTAGGTGGCAGTAGAGTATTAGATACAACAGTAGGTGCTGTAGAGTATTAGATACAACAGCAGGTGCTGTAGAGTATTAGATACAACACTAGGTGTCAGTAGAGGAGTATTAGATATAACACTATATGTCAGTAGAGTATTATATACAACACTAGCTGGCAGTAGAGTTTTAAACACAACAATAGGTGGCAGTAGAGGAGTATTCGATACAACATTATATGGCAGTAGAGTATTAGATACAACACTAGGTAGCAGTAGAGGAATATTCGATACAACATTATATGGCAGTAGAGTATTAGATACAACACTATGTGGCAGCAGAGTTTGATACAACACTATACGGCAGTAGAGGAGGATTAGATACAACAGTAGGTGGCAGTAGAGGAGCATTAGATACAACAGTAGGTGGCAGTAGAGGAGTATTAGATACAACACTAGGTGGCAGTAGAGTGTTAGATACAACACTAGGTGGCAGTAGAGTATTAGATACAACACTAGGTGGCAGAAGAGGAGTATTAGATACAACACTAGGTGGCAGTAGAGTATTAGATACAAAACAAGGTGGCAGTAGAGGAGTATTAGATACAACACTAGGTGGCAGTAGAGTATTAGATACAACTCTCAGTGGCAGTAGAGTATTAGATACAACACTAGGTGGCAGTAGAGTATTAGATACAACACTAGGTGGCAGTAGAGTATTAGATACAACACTAAGTGGCAGTAGAGTAATAGATACAACACTAGGTAGCAGGAGAGTATTAGATACAACACTAGGTGGCAGAAGAGTATTAGATACAACACTATACGGCAGTAGAGGAGTATTAGACACAACACTAGGTGGCAGTAGAGAAGTATTAGAAACAAAGGTAGGTGGCAGTAGAGGAGTATTAGATATAACACTAGGTGGCAGTAGAGTATTAGATACAACACTAGGTGGCAGTAGAGGAGTATTAGATACAACACTAGGTGGCAGTAGAGTATTAGATGCAACACTAGGTGGCTGTAGAGTATTAGATACAACACTATAAGGCAGTAGTGGAGTATTAGACACAACACTAGGTGCCTGTAGATAAGTATTAGATACAACCGTAGGTGGCAGTAGAGCATTAGAAACAACACTAGGTGGCAGTAGAGGAGTATTAGATACAACACTAGGTGGCAGTAGAGGAGCATTAGATACAACACTAGGTGGCAGTAGAGGAGTATGAGAAACAACAGTAGGTGGCTGTAGAGAAGTGTTTGATACAACACTAGGTGGCAGTAGAGGAGCATGAGATACAAAACAAGGTGGCAGTAGAGGAGTATGAGATACAAAACAAGGTGGCAGCAGAGGAGTATTAGATACAACACTAGGTGGCTGTAGAGAAGTGTTTGATACAACACTAGGTGGCAGTAGAGGAGTATTAGATTCAACACTAGTTGGCAGTAGAGAAGTATTAGATACAACACTAGGTGGCAGTAGAGGAATATTAGATACAACACTAGGTGGCAGTAGAGGAGTATTTGATACAACACTAGGTGGCAGTAGAGTATTAGATGCAACACTAGGTGGCAGTAGAGGAATATTAGATACAACACTAGGTGGCAGTAGAGGAGTATTTGATACAACACTAGGTGGCAGTAGAGTATTAGACACGACACTAGGTGGAGGGAGAGAAGAATTAGATACAACACTAGGTGGCAGTAGAGGAGTATTAGATACAACACTAGGTGGCAGTAGAGTATTAGATACAACACTATGTGGCAGTATAGTATTAGATACAACACTAAGTGGCAGTAGAGTATTAGATACAACACTAGGTGGCAGTAGAGTATTAGACACGACACTAGGTGGCGGGAGAGAAGAATTAGATACAACAGTAGGTGGCAGTAGAGGAGTATTAGATACAACACTAGGTGGCAGTAGAGTATTAGATACAACAGTAGGTGGCAGTAGAGTATTAGATACAACAGTAGGTGGCAGTAGAGGAGCATTAGATACAACAGTAGGTGGCAGTAGAGGAGTATTAGATACAACACTAGGTGGCAGTAGAGTATTAGATACAACAGTAGGTGGCAGTAGAGTATTAGATACAACAGTAGGTGGCAGTAGAGTATTAGATACAACAGTAGGTGCTGTAGAGTATTAGATACAACAGCAGGTGCTGTAGAGTATTAGATACAACACTAGGTGTCAGTAGAGGAGTATTAGATATAACACTATATGTCAGTAGAGTATTATATACAACACTAGCTGGCAGTAGAGTTTTAAACACAACACTAGGTGGAGGTAGAGTATTAGATACAACACTAGGTGGCAGTAGAGTGTTAGATACAACACTAGGTGGCAGTAGAGGAGTATAAGACACAATCCTAGGTGGCAGTAGAGCATTAGATACAATACTAGGTGGCTGTAGAGCATTAGAAACAGCACTAGGTGGCAGTAGAGTGTTAGATACAACACTAGGTGTTAGTAGAGCAGTATTAGGTACAACACTAGGTGGCAGTAGAGCATTAGAAACAACACTAGGTGGAGGTAGAGTATTAGATACAACACTAGGTGGTAGTAGAGTGTTAGATACAACACTAGGTGTTAGTAGAGGAGTATTAGATACAACACTAGTTGGCAGTAGAGCATTAGAAACAACACTAGGTGGCAGTAGAGGAGTATTAGATATAACACTAGGTGGCAGTAGAGGAGTATTAGATACAACACTAGGTGGCAGCAGAGTTTGATACAACACTATACGGCAGTAGAGGAGTATTAGACACAACACTAGGTGGCTGTAGAGGAGTATTAGATACAATACTTGGTGGCAGTAGAGGAGTATTACATACAACACTAGGAGGCAGTAGAGTATTCGATACAACACTAGGTGGCAGTAGAGGAGTATTCGATACAACATTATATGGCAGTAGAGTATTAGATACAACACTAGGTAGCAGTAGAGGAATACTCGATACAACATTATATGGCAGTAGAGTATTAGATACAACACTATGTGGCAGTAGAGTATTAGATAAAACACTAGGTGGCAGTAGAGTGTTAGATACAACACTAGGTGGCAGTAGAGGAGTATAAGACACAATCCTAGGTGGCAGTAGAGCATTAGATACAATACTAGGTGGCTGTAGAGCATTAGAAACAACACTAGGTGGCAGTAGAGTGTTAGATACAACACTAGGTGTTAGTAGAGGAGTATTAGATACAACACTAGGTGGCAGTAGAGCATTAGAAACAACACTAGGTGGAGGTAGAGTATTAGATACAACACTAGGTGGCAGTAGAGTGTTAGATACAACACTAGGTGTTAGTAGAGGAGTATTAGATACAACACTAGGTGGCAGTAGAGCATTAGAAACAACACTAGGTGGCAGTAGAGGAGTATTAGATATAACACTAGGTGGCAGTAGAGGAGTATTAGATACAACACTAGGTGGCAGCAGAGTTTGATACAACACTATACGGCAGTAGAGGAGTATTAGACACAACACTAGGTGGCTGTAGAGGAGTATTAGATACAATACTTGGTGGCAGTAGAGGAGTATTACATACAACACTAGGAGGCAGTAGAGTATTCGATACAACACTAGGTGGCAGAAGAGTTTTAGACACAACACTAGGTGGCAGTAGAGGAGTATTCGATACAACATTATATGGCAGTAGAGTATTAGATACAACACTAGGTAGCAGTAGAGGAATATTCGATACAACATTATATGGCAGTAGAGTATTAGATACAACACTATGTGGCAGCAGAGTTTGATACAACACTATACGGCAGTAGAGGAGGATTAGATACAACAGTAGGTGGCAGTAGAGGAGCATTAGATACAACAGTAGGTGGCAGTAGAGGAGTATTAGATACAACACTAGGTGGCAGAAGAGTATTAGATACAAAAGTAGGTGGCAGTAGAGTATTAGATACAGCAGTAGAGTATTAGATACAACAGTAGGTGGCAGTAGAGTATTAGATACAACAGTAGGTGCTGTAGAGTATTAGATACAACAGCAGGTGCTGTAGAGTATTAGATACAACACTAGGTGTCAGTAGAGGAGTATTAGATATAACACTATATGTCAGTAGAGTATTATATACAACACTAGCTGGCAGTAGAGTTTTAAACACAACAATAGGTGGCAGTAGAGTATTAGATACAACACTAGGTGGAGGTAGAGTATTAGATACAACACTAGGTGGCAGTAGAGTGTTAGATACAACACTAGGTGGCAGTAGAGGAGTATAAGACACAATCCTAGGTGGCAGTAGAGCATTAGATACAATACTAGGTGGCTGTAGAGCATTAGAAACAGCACTAGGTGGCAGTAGAGTGTTAGATACAACACTAGGTGTTAGTAGAGCAGTATTAGGTACAACACTAGGTGGCAGTAGAGCATTAGAAACAACACTAGGTGGAGGTAGAGTATTAGATACAACACTAGGTGGTAGTAGAGTGTTAGATACAACACTAGGTGTTAGTAGAGGAGTATTAGATACAACACTAGGTGGCAGTAGAGCATTAGAAACAACACTAGGTGGCAGTAGAGGAGTATTAGATATAACACTAGGTGGCAGTAGAGGAGTATTAGATACAACACTAGGTGGCAGCAGAGTTTGATACAACACTATACGGCAGTAGAGGAGTATTAGACACAACACTAGGTGGCTGTAGAGGAGTATTAGATACAATACTTGGTGGCAGTAGAGGAGTATTACATACAACACTAGGAGGCAGTAGAGTATTCGATACAACACTAGGTGGCAGAAGAGTATTAGACACAACACTAGGTGGCAGTAGAGGAGTATTCGATACAACATTATATGGCAGTAGAGTATTAGATACAACACTAGGTAGCAGTAGAGGAATATTCGATACAACATTATATGGCAGTAGAGTATTAGATACAACACTATGTGGCAGTAGAGTATTATATAAAACACTAGGTGGCAGTAGAGTATTAGATACAACACTAGGTGGCAGAAGAGTATTAGATACAACACTATACGTCAGTAGGAGAGTATTATATACAACACTAGGTGGCAGTAGAGTATTAGATACAGCACTAGGTGGCAGTAGAGTAATAGATACAACACTAGGTGGCAGTAGAGTATTAGATACAGCACTAGGTGGCAGTAGAGTATTAGATACAGCACTAGGTGGCAGTAGAGTATTAGATACAACACTAGGTGGCAGTAGAGTATTATATACAACACTAGGTGGCAGTAGAGTATTAGATACAGCACTAGGTGACAGTAGAGTATTATATACAACACCAGGTGGCAGTAGAGTATTAGATACAGCACTAGGTGGCAGTAGAGTATTAGATACAACACTAGGTGGCAGTAGAGTATTAGATACAACACTAGGTGGCAGTAGAGTATTAGATACAACACTAGGTGGCAGTAGAGTATTAGATACAACACTAGGTGGCAGTAGAGTATTAGATACAACACTAGGTGGCAGTATAGTATTAGATACAACACTAGGTGGCAGTAGAGGAGTATTAGATACAACACTAGGTGGCAGTAGAGGAGTATTAGATACAACACTAGGTGGCAGTAGAGTATTAGATGCAACACTAGGTGGCAGTAGAGTATTTGATACAACACTAGGTGGCAGTAGAGTGTTAGATACAACACTAGGTGGCAGTAGAGTATTAGATACAACACTAGGTGGCAGAAGAGGAGTATTAGATACAACACTAGGTGGCAGTAGAGTATTAGATACAAAACAAGGTGGCAGTAGAGGAGTATTAGATACAACACTAGGTGGCAGTAGAGTATTAGATACAACTCTCGGTGGCAGTAGAGTATTAGATACAACACTAGGTGGCAGTAGAGTATTAGATACAACACTAGGTGGCAGTAGAGTATTAGATACAACACTAAGTGGCAGTAGAGTAATAGATACAACACTAGGTAGCAGGAGAGTATTAGATACAACACTAGGTGGCTGTAGAGAAGTGTTTGATACAACACTAGGTGGCAGTAGAGTATTAGATACAACACTAGGTGGCAGAAGAGTATTAGATACAACACTATACGGCAGTAGAGGAGTATTAGACACAACACTAGGTGGCAGTAGAGAAGTATTAGATACAAAGGTAGGTGGCAGTAGAGGAGTATTAGATATAACACTAGGTGGCAGTAGAGTATTAGATACAACACTAGGTGGCAGTAGAGGAGTATTAGATACAACACTAGGTGGCAGTAGAGTATTAGATGCAACACTAGGTGGCTGTAGAGTATTAGATACAACACTATAAGGCAGTAGTGGAGTATTAGACACAATACTAGGTGCCTGTAGATAAGTATTAGATACAACCGTAGGTGGCAGTAGAGCATTAGAAACAACACTAGGTGGCAGTAGAGGAGTATTAGATACAACACTAGGTGGCAGTAGAGGAGCATTAGATACAACACTAGGTGGCAGTAGAGGAGTATGAGAAACAACAGTAGGTGGCTGTAGAGAAGTGTTTGATACAACACTAGGTGGCAGTAGAGGAGCATGAGATACAAAACAAGGTGGCAGTAGAGGAGTATGAGATACAAAACAAGGTGGCAGCAGAGGAGTATTAGATACAACACTAGGTGGCTGTAGAGAAGTGTTTGATACAACACTAGGTGGCAGTAGAGGAGTATTAGATTCAACACTAGTTGGCAGTAGAGAAGTATTAGATACAACACTAGGTGGCAGTAGAGGAATATTAGATACAACACTAGGTGGCAGTAGAGGAGTATTTGATACAACACTAGGTGGCAGTAGAGTATTAGATGTGGTCCCGTGTGGCTCAGTTGGTAGAGCATGGCGCTTGCAACGCCAGGGTTGTGGGTTCATTCCCCACGGGGGGACCAGGATGAATATGTATGAACTTTCCAATTTGTAAGTCGCTCTGGATAAGAGCGTCTGCTAAATGACTTAAATGTAAATGTAAATGCAACACTAGGTGGCAGTAGAGGAATATTAGATACAACACTAGGTGGCAGTAGAGGAGTATTTGATACAACACTAGGTGGCAGTAGAGTATTAGACACGACACTAGGTGGAGGGAGAGAAGAATTAGATACAACACTAGGTGGCAGTAGAGGAGTATTAGATACAACACTAGGTGGCAGTAGAGTATTAGATACAACACTATGTGGCAGTATAGTATTAGATACAACACTAAGTGGCAGTAGAGTATTAGATACAACACTAGGTGGCAGTAGAGTATTAGACACGACACTAGGTGGCGGGAGAGAAGAATTAGATACAACAGTAGGTGGCAGTAGAGGAGTATTAGATACAACACTAGGTGGCGTTAGAGTATTAGATACACACGTAGGTGGCCGTAGAGTATTAGATACAACAGTAGGTGGCAGTAGAGGAGCATTAGATACAACAGTAGGTGGCAGTAGAGGAGTATTAGATACAACACTAGGTGGCAGTAGAGTATTAGATACAACAGTAGGTGGCAGTAGAGTATTAGATACAACAGTAGGTGGCAGTAGAGTATTAGATACAACAGTAGGTGCTGTAGAGTATTAGATACAACAGCAGGTGCTGTAGAGTATTAGATACAACACTAGGTGTCAGTAGAGGAGTATTAGATATAACACTATATGTCAGTAGAGTATTATATACAACACTAACTGGCAGTAGAGTTTTAAACACAACAATAGGTGGCAGTAGAGTATTAGATACAACACTAGGTGGAGGTAGAGTATTAGATACAACACTAGGTGGCAGTAGAGTGTTAGATACAACACTAGGTGGCAGTAGAGGAGTATAAGACACAATCCTAGGTGGCAGTAGAGCATTAGATACAATACTAGGTGGCTGTAGAGCATTAGAAACAGCACTAGGTGGCAGTAGAGTGTTAGATACAACAATAGGTGTTAGTAGAGGAGTATTAGATACAACACTAGGTGGCAGTAGAGCATTAGAAACAACACTAGGTGGAGGTAGAGTATTAGATACAACACTAGGTGGCAGTAGAGTGTTAGATACAACACTAGGTGTTAGTAGAGGAGTATTAGATACAACACTAGGTGGCAGTAGAGCATTAGAAACAACACTAGGTGGCAGTAGAGGAGTATTAGATATAACACTAGGTGGCAGTAGAGGAGTATTAGATACAACACTAGGTGGCAGCAGAGTTTGATACAACACTATACGGCAGTAGAGGAGTATTAGACACAACACTAGGTGGCTGTAGAGGAGTATTAGATACAATACTTGGTGGCAGTAGAGGAGTATTACATACAACACTAGGAGGCAGTAGAGTATTCGATACAACACTAGGTGGCAGAAGAGTTTTAGACACAACACTAGGTGGCAGTAGAGGAGTATTCGATACAACATTATATGGCAGTAGAGTATTAGATACAACACTATGTGGCAGCAGAGTTTGATACAACACTATACGGCAGTAGAGGAGGATTAGATACAACAGTAGGTGGCAGTAGAGGAGCATTAGATACAACAGTAGGTGGCAGTAGAGGAGTATTAGATACAACACTAGGTGGCAGAAGAGTATTAGATACAAAAGTAGGTGGCAGTAGAGTATTAGATACAGCAGTAGAGTATTAGATACAACAGTAGGTGGCAGTAGAGTATTAGATACAACAGTAGGTGCTGTAGAGTATTAGATACAACAGCAGGTGCTGTAGAGTATTAGATACAACACTAGGTGTCAGTAGAGGAGTATTAGATATAACACTATATGTCAGTAGAGTATTATATACAACACTAGCTGGCAGTAGAGTTTTAAACACAACAATAGGTGGCAGTAGAGTATTAGATACAACACTAGGTGGAGGTAGAGTATTAGATACAACACTAGGTGGCAGTAGAGTGTTAGATACAACACTAGGTGGCAGTAGAGGAGTATAAGACACAATCCTAGGTGGCAGTAGAGCATTAGATACAATACTAGGTGGCTGTAGAGCATTAGAAACAGCACTAGGTGGCAGTAGAGTGTTAGATACAACACTAGGTGTTAGTAGAGCAGTATTAGGTACAACACTAGGTGGCAGTAGAGCATTAGAAACAACACTAGGTGGAGGTAGAGTATTAGATACAACACTAGGTGGTAGTAGAGTGTTAGATACAACACTAGGTGTTAGTAGAGGAGTATTAGATACAACACTAGGTGGCAGTAGAGCATTAGATACAAAAGTAGGTGGCAGTAGAGTATTAGATACAGCAGTAGAGTATTAGATACAACAGTAGGTGGCAGTAGAGTATTAGATACAACAGTAGGTGCTGTAGAGTATTAGATACAACAGCAGGTGCTGTAGAGTATTAGATACAACACTAGGTGTCAGTAGAGGAGTATTAGATATAACACTATATGTCAGTAGAGTATTATATACAACACTAGCTGGCAGTAGAGTTTTAAACACAACAATAGGTGGCAGTAGAGTATTAGATACAACACTAGGTGGAGGTAGAGTATTAGATACAACACTAGGTGGCAGTAGAGTGTTAGATACAACACTAGGTGGCAGTAGAGGAGTATAAGACACAATCCTAGGTGGCAGTAGAGCATTAGATACAATACTAGGTGGCTGTAGAGCATTAGAAACAGCACTAGGTGGCAGTAGAGTGTTAGATACAACACTAGGTGTTAGTAGAGCAGTATTAGGTACAACACTAGGTGGCAGTAGAGCATTAGAAACAACACTAGGTGGAGGTAGAGTATTAGATACAACACTAGGTGGTAGTAGAGTGTTAGATACAACACTAGGTGTTAGTAGAGGACTATTAGATACAACACTAGGTGGCAGTAGAGCATTAGAAACAACACTAGGTGGCAGTAGAGGAGTATTAGATATAACACTAGGTGGCAGTAGAGGAGTATTAGATACAACACTAGGTGGCAGCAGAGTTTGATACAACACTATACGGCAGTAGAGGAGTATTAGACACAACACTAGGTGGCTGTAGAGGAGTATTAGATACAATACTTGGTGGCAGTAGAGGAGTATTACATACAACACTAGGAGGCAGTAGAGTATTCGATACAACACTAGGTGGCAGAAGAGTATTAGACACAACACTAGGTGGCAGTAGAGGAGTATTCGATACAACATTATATGGCAGTAGAGTATTAGATACAACACTAGGTAGCAGTAGAGGAATATTCGATACAACATTATATGGCAGTAGAGTATTAGATACAACACTATGTGGCAGTAGAGTATTATATAAAACACTAGGTGGCAGTAGAGTATTAGATACAACACTAGGTGGCAGAAGAGTATTAGATACAACACTATACGTCAGTAGGAGAGTATTATATACAACACTAGGTGGCAGTAGAGTATTAGATACAGCACTAGGTGGCAGTAGAGTAATAGATACAACACTAGGTGGCAGTAGAGTATTAGATACAGCACTAGGTGGCAGTAGAGTATTAGATACAGCACTAGGTGGCAGTAGAGTATTAGATACAACACTAGGTGGCAGTAGAGTATTATATACAACACTAGGTGGCAGTAGAGTATTAGATACAGCACTAGGTGACAGTAGAGTATTATATACAACACCAGGTGGCAGTAGAGTATTAGATACAGCACTAGGTGGCAGTAGAGTATTAGATACAACACTAGGTGGCAGTAGAGTATTAGATACAACACTAGGTGGCAGTAGAGTATTAGATACAACACTAGGTGGCAGTAGAGTATTAGATACAACACTAGGTGGCAGTAGAGTATTAGATACAACACTAGGTGGCAGTATAGTATTAGATACAACACTAGGTGGCAGTAGAGGAGTATTAGATACAACACTAGGTGGCAGTAGAGGAGTATTAGATACAACACTAGGTGGCAGTAGAGTATTAGATGCAACACTAGGTGGCAGTAGAGTATTTGATACAACACTAGGTGGCAGTAGAGTGTTAGATACAACACTAGGTGGCAGTAGAGTATTAGATACAACACTAGGTGGCAGAAGAGGAGTATTAGATACAACACTAGGTGGCAGTAGAGTATTAGATACAAAACAAGGTGGCAGTAGAGGAGTATTAGATACAACACTAGGTGGCAGTAGAGTATTAGATACAACTCTCGGTGGCAGTAGAGTATTAGATACAACTCTAGGTGGCAGTAGAGTATTAGATACAACACTAGGTGGCAGTAGAGTATTAGATACAACACTAAGTGGCAGTAGAGTAATAGATACAACACTAGGTAGCAGGAGAGTATTAGATACAACACTAGGTGGCTGTAGAGAAGTGTTTGATACAACACTAGGTGGCAGTAGAGTATTAGATACAACACTAGGTGGCAGAAGAGTATTAGATACAACACTATACGGCAGTAGAGGAGTATTAGACACAACACTAGGTGGCAGTAGAGAAGTATTAGATACAAAGGTAGGTGGCAGTAGAGGAGTATTAGATATAACACTAGGTGGCAGTAGAGTATTAGATACAACACTAGGTGGCAGTAGAGGAGTATTAGATACAACACTAGGTGGCAGTAGAGTATTAGATGCAACACTAGGTGGCTGTAGAGTATTAGATACAACACTATAAGGCAGTAGTGGAGTATTAGACACAATACTAGGTGCCTGTAGATAAGTATTAGATACAACCGTAGGTGGCAGTAGAGCATTAGAAACAACACTAGGTGGCAGTAGAGGAGTATTAGATACAACACTAGGTGGCAGTAGAGGAGCATTAGATACAACACTAGGTGGCAGTAGAGGAGTATGAGAAACAACAGTAGGTGGCTGTAGAGAAGTGTTTGATACAACACTAGGTGGCAGTAGAGGAGCATGAGATACAAAACAAGGTGGCAGTAGAGGAGTATGAGATACAAAACAAGGTGGCAGCAGAGGAGTATTAGATACAACACTAGGTGGCTGTAGAGAAGTGTTTGATACAACACTAGGTGGCAGTAGAGGAGTATTAGATTCAACACTAGTTGGCAGTAGAGAAGTATTAGATACAACACTAGGTGGCAGTAGAGGAATATTAGATACAACACTAGGTGGCAGTAGAGGAGTATTTGATACAACACTAGGTGGCAGTAGAGTATTAGATGTGGTCCCGTGTGGCTCAGTTGGTAGAGCATGGCGCTTGCAACGCCAGGGTTGTGGGTTCATTCCCCACGGGGGGACCAGGATGAATATGTATGAACTTTCCAATTTGTAAGTCGCTCTGGATAAGAGCGTCTGCTAAATGACTTAAATGTAAATGTAAATGCAACACTAGGTGGCAGTAGAGGAATATTAGATACAACACTAGGTGGCAGTAGAGGAGTATTTGATACAACACTAGGTGGCAGTAGAGTATTAGACACGACACTAGGTGGAGGGAGAGAAGAATTAGATACAACACTAGGTGGCAGTAGAGGAGTATTAGATACAACACTAGGTGGCAGTAGAGTATTAGATACAACACTATGTGGCAGTATAGTATTAGATACAACACTAAGTGGCAGTAGAGTATTAGATACAACACTAGGTGGCAGTAGAGTATTAGACACGACACTAGGTGGCGGGAGAGAAGAATTAGATACAACAGTAGGTGGCAGTAGAGGAGTATTAGATACAACACTAGGTGGCGTTAGAGTATTAGATACACACGTAGGTGGCCGTAGAGTATTAGATACAACAGTAGGTGGCAGTAGAGGAGCATTAGATACAACAGTAGGTGGCAGTAGAGGAGTATTAGATACAACCCTAGGTGGCAGTAGAGTATTAGATACAACAGTAGGTGGCAGTAGAGTATTAGATACAACAGTAGGTGGCAGTAGAGTATTAGATACAACAGTAGGTGCTGTAGAGTATTAGATACAACAGCAGGTGCTGTAGAGTATTAGATACAACACTAGGTGTCAGTAGAGGAGTATTAGATATAACACTATATGTCAGTAGAGTATTATATACAACACTAACTGGCAGTAGAGTTTTAAACACAACAATAGGTGGCAGTAGAGTATTAGATACAACACTAGGTGGAGGTAGAGTATTAGATACAACGCTAGGTGGCAGTAGAGTGTTAGATACAACACTAGGTGGCAGTAGAGGAGTATAAGACACAATCCTAGGTGGCAGTAGAGCATTAGATACAATACTAGGTGGCTGTAGAGCATTAGAAACAGCACTAGGTGGCAGTAGAGTGTTAGATACAACAATAGGTGTTAGTAGAGGAGTATTAGATACAACACTAGGTGGCAGTAGAGCATTAGAAACAACACTAGGTGGAGGTAGAGTATTAGATACAACACTAGGTGGCAGTAGAGTGTTAGATACAACACTAGGTGTTAGTAGAGGAGTATTAGATACAACACTAGGTGGCAGTAGAGCATTAGAAACAACACTAGGTGGCAGTAGAGGAGTATTAGATATAACACTAGGTGGCAGTAGAGGAGTATTAGATACAACACTAGGTGGCAGCAGAGTTTGATACAACACTATACGGCAGTAGAGGAGTATTAGACACAACACTAGGTGGCTGTAGAGGAGTATTAGATACAATACTTGGTGGCAGTAGAGGAGTATTACATACAACACTAGGAGGCAGTAGAGTATTCGATACAACACTAGGTGGCAGAAGAGTTTTAGACACAACACTAGGTGGCAGTAGAGGAGTATTCGATACAACATTATATGGCAGTAGAGTATTAGATACAACACTAGGTAGCAGTAGAGGAATATTCGATACAACATTATATGGCAGTAGAGTATTAGATACAACACTATGTGGCAGCAGAGTTTGATACAACACTATACGGCAGTAGAGGAGGATTAGATACAACAGTAGGTGGCAGTAGAGGAGCATTAGATACAACCATAGGTGGCAGTAGAGGAGTATTAGATACAACACTAGGTGGCAGAAGAGTATTAGATACAAAAGTAGGTGGTAGTAGAGTATTAGATACAGCAGTAGAGTATTAGATACAACAGTAGGTGGCAGTAGAGTATTAGATACAACAGTAGGTGCTGTAGAGTATTAGATACAACAGCAGGTGCTGTAGAGTATTAGATACAACACTAGGTGTCAGTAGAGGAGTATTAGATATAACACTATATGTCAGTAGAGTATTATATACAACACTAGCTGGCAGTAGAGTTTTAAACACAACAATAGGTGGCAGTAGAGTATTAGATACAACACTAGGTGGAGGTAGAGTATTAGATACAACACTAGGTGGCAGTAGAGTGTTAGATACAACACTAGGTGGCAGTAGAGGAGTATAAGACACAATCCTAGGTGGCAGTAGAGCATTAGATACAATACTAGGTGGCTGTAGAGCATTAGAAACAGCACTAGGTGGCAGTAGAGTGTTAGATACAACACTAGGTGTTAGTAGAGCAGTATTAGGTACAACACTAGGTGGCAGTAGAGCATTAGAAACAACACTAGGTGGAGGTAGAGTATTAGATACAACACTATGTGGTAGTAGAGTGTTAGATACAACACTAGGTGTTAGTAGAGGAGTATTAGATACAACACTAGGTGGCAGTAGAGCATTAGAAACAACACTAGGTGGCAGTAGAGGAGTATTAGATATAACACTAGGTGGCAGTAGAGGAGTATTAGATACAACACTAGGTGGCAGCAGAGTTTGATACAACACTATACGGCAGTAGAGGAGTATTAGACACAACACTAGGTGGCTGTAGAGGAGTATTAGATACAATACTTGGTGGCAGTAGAGGAGTATTACATACAACACTAGGAGGCAGTAGAGTATTCGATACAACACTAGGTGGCAGAAGAGTATTAGACACAACACTAGGTGGCAGTAGAGGAGTATTCGATACAACATTATATGGCAGTAGAGTATTAGATACAACACTAGGTAGCAGTAGAGGAATATTCAATACAACATTATATGGCAGTAGAGTATTAGATACAACACTATGTGGCAGTAGAGTATTAGATAAAACACTAGGTGGCAGTAGAGTATTAGATACAACACTAGGTGGCAGAAGAGTATTAGATACAACACTATACGTCAGTAGGAGAGTATTATATACAACACTAGGTGGCAGTAGAGTATTAGATACAACACTAGGTGGCAGTAGAGTAATAGATACAACACTAGGTGGCAGTAGAGTTTTAGATACAACACTAGGTGGCAGTAAAGTATTAGATACAACACTAGGTGGCAGTAGAGTATTAGACACGACACTAGGTGGAGGGAGAGAAGAATTAGATACAACACTAGGTGGCAGTAGAGGAGTATTAGATACAACACTAGGTGGCAGTAGAGGAGTATTATATACAACACTAGGTGTTAGTAGAGGAGTATTAGATACAACACTAGGTGGCAGTAGAGTATTATATACAACACTAGGTGGCAGTAGAGTATTAGATACAGCACTAGGTGACAGTAGAGTATTATATACAACACCAGGTGGCAGTAGAGTATTAGATACAGCACTAGGTGGCAGTAGAGTATTAGATACAACACTAGGTGGCAGTAGAGTATTAGATACAACACTAGGTGGCAGTAGAGTATTAGATACAACACTAGGTGGCAGTAAAGTATTAGATACAACACTAGGTGGCAGTAGAGTATTAGATACAACACTAGGTGGCAGTAGAGTATTAGATAAAACACTAGGTGGCAGTAGAGTATTAGATACAACACTAGGTGGCAGTAGAGTATTAGATACAACACTAGGTGGCAGTAGAGTATTAGATACAACACTAGGTGGCAGTAGAGTATTAGACACAACACTACGTGAAGTAGAGGAGATTTAGAAACAACAATAGGTGACAGTAGAGTATTAGATACAACACTAGGTGGCAGTAGAGTATTAGATACAACACCAGATGGCAGTAGAGTATTAGATACAACACTAGGTGGCAGTAGAGGAGTATTAGATACAACACTAGGTGGCAGTAGGAGAGTATTAGACACAACACTAGGTGGCAGTAGAGTATTATATACAACACTAGGTGGCAGTAGAGGAGTATTAGATACAACACCAGATGGCAGTAGAGTATTCGATACAACACTATACGGCAGTAGAGTATTAGATACAACACTAGGTGGCAGTAGAGTATTAGACACGACACTAGGTGGAGGGAGAGAAGAATTAGATACAACACTAGGTGGCAGTAGAGGAGTATTAGATACAACACTAGGTGGCAGTAGAGGAGTATTATATACAACACTAGGTGTTAGTAGAGGAGTATTAGATACAACACTAGGTGGCAGTAGAGCATTAGAAACAACACTAGGTGGCAGTAGAGGAGTATTAGATATAACACTAGGTGGCAGTAGAGGAGTATTAGATACAACACTAGGTGGCAGCAGAGTTTGATACAACACTATACGGCAGTAGAGGAGTATTAGACACAACACTTGGTGGCCTCTAGAGGAGTATTAGATACAATACTTGGTGGCAGTAGAGGAGTATTACATACAACACTAGGAGGCAGTAGAGTATTCGATACAACACTAGGTGGCAGAAGAGTATTAGACACAACACTAGGTGGCAGTAGAGGAGTATTCGATACAACATTATATGGCAGTAGAGTATTAGACACAACACTAGGTGGCAGTAGAGGAGTATTCGATACAACATTATATGGCAGTAGAGTATTAGATACAACACTAGGTAGCAGTAGAGGAATATTCGATACAACATTATATGGCAGTAGAGTATTAGATACAACACTATGTGGCAGTAGAGTATTAGATAAAACACTAGGTGGCAGTAGAGTATTAGATACAACACTAGGTGGCAGAAGAGTATTAGATACAACACTATACGTCAGTAGGAGAGTATTATATACAACACTAGGTGGCAGTGGAGTATTAGATACAGCACTAGGTGGCAGTAGAGTATTAGATACA
Source organism: Salvelinus alpinus (assembly GCF_045679555.1). Lineage (NCBI taxonomy): Eukaryota > Metazoa > Chordata > Actinopteri > Salmoniformes > Salmonidae > Salvelinus > Salvelinus alpinus. Next base: position 46,978,451 of record NC_092101.1, on the reverse strand, counting down.
ACACTAGGTGGCAGAAGAGTATTAGACACAACACTAGGTGGCAGTAGAGTATTAGATACAGCACTAGGTGGCAGTAGAGTATTAGATACAGCACTAGGTGGCAGTAGAGTATTAGATACAGCACTAGGTGGCAGTAGAGTATTAGATACAACACTAGGTGGCAGTAGAGTATTATATACAACACTAGGTGGCAGTAGAGTATTAGATACAGCACTAGGTGACAGTAGAGTATTATATACAACACCAGGTGGCAGTAGAGTATTAGATACAGCACTAGGTGGCAGTAGAGTATTAGATACAACTCTAGGTGGCAGTAGAGTATTAGATACAACACTAGGTGGCAGTAGAGTATTAGATACAACACTAGGTGGCAGTAGAGTATTAGATAAAACACTAGGTGGCAGTAGAGTATTAGATACAACACTAGGTGGCAGTAGAGTATTAGATACAACACTAGGTGGCAGTAGAGTATTAGATACAACACTAGGTGGCAGTAGAGTATTAGACACAACACTACGTGAAGTAGAGGAGATTTAGAAACAACAATAGGTGACAGTAGAGTATTAGATACAACACTAGGTGGCAGTAGAGTATTAGATACAACACCAGATGGCAGTAGAGTATTAGATACAACACTAGGTGGCAGTAGAGTATTAGATACAACACTAGGTGGCAGTAGAGGAGTATTATATACAACACTAGGTGTTAGTAGAGGAGTATTAGATACAACACTAGGTGGCAGTAGAGTATTATATACAACACTAGGTGGCAGTAGAGTATTAGATACAGCACTAGGTGACAGTAGAGTATTATATACAACACCAGGTGGCAGTAGAGTATTAGATACAGCACTAGGTGGCAGTAGAGTATTAGATACAACACTAGGTGGCAGTAGAGTATTAGATACAACACTAGGTGGCAGTAGAGTATTAGATACAACACTAGGTGGCAGTAAAGTATTAGATACAACACTAGGTGGCAGTAGAGTATTAGATACAACACTAGGTGGCAGTAGAGTATTAGATAAAACACTAGGTGGCAGTAGAGTATTAGATACAACACTAGGTGGCAGTAGAGTATTAGATACAACACTAGGTGGCAGTAGAGTATTAGATACAACACTAGGTGGCAGTAGAGTATTAGACACAACACTACGTGAAGTAGAGGAGATTTAGAAACAACAATAGGTGACAGTAGAGTATTAGATACAACACTAGGTGGCAGTAGAGTATTAGATACAACACCAGATGGCAGTAGAGTATTAGATACAACACTAGGTGGCAGTAGAGGAGTATTAGATACAACACTAGGTGGCAGTAGGAGAGTATTAGACACAACACTAGGTGGCAGTAGAGTATTATATACAACACTAGGTGGCAGTAGAGGAGTATTAGATACAACACCAGATGGCAGTAGAGTATTCGATACAACACTATACGGCAGTAGAGTATTAGATACAACACTAGGTGGCAGTAGAGTATTAGACACGACACTAGGTGGAGGGAGAGAAGAATTAGATACAACACTAGGTGGCAGTAGAGGAGTATTAGATACAACACTAGGTGGCAGTAGAGGAGTATTATATACAACACTAGGTGTTAGTAGAGGAGTATTAGATACAACACTAGGTGGCAGTAGAGCATTAGAAACAACACTAGGTGGCAGTAGAGGAGTATTAGATATAACACTAGGTGGCAGTAGAGGAGTATTAGATACAACACTAGGTGGCAGCAGAGTTTGATACAACACTATACGGCAGTAGAGGAGTATTAGACACAACACTTGGTGGCCTCTAGAGGAGTATTAGATACAATACTTGGTGGCAGTAGAGGAGTATTACATACAACACTAGGAGGCAGTAGAGTATTCGATACAACACTAGGTGGCAGAAGTGTATTAGACACAACACTAGGTGGCAGTAGAGGAGTATTCGATACAACATTATATGGCAGTAGAGTATTAGATACAACACTAGGTAGCAGTAGAGGAATATTCGATACAACATTATATGGCAGTAGAGTATTAGATACAACACTATGTGGCAGTAGAGTATTAGATAAAACACTAGGTGGCAGTAGAGTATTAGATACAACACTAGGTGGCAGAAGAGTATTAGATACAACACTATACGTCAGTAGGAGAGTATTATATACAACACTAGGTGGCAGTGGAGTATTAGATACAGCACTAGGTGGCAGTAGAGTATTAGATACAACACTAGGTGGCAGAAGAGTATTAGACACAACACTAGGTGGCAGTAGAGTATTAGATACAGCACTAGGTGGCAGTAGAGTATTAGATACAGCACTAGGTGGCAGTAGAGTATTTGATACAGCACTAGGTGGCAGTAGAGTATTAGATACAACACTAGGTGGCAGTAGAGTATTATATACAACACTAGGTGGCAGTAGAGTATTAGATACAGCACTAGGTGACAGTAGAGTATTATATACAACACCAGGTGGCAGTAGAGTATTAGATACAGCACTAGGTGGCAGTAGAGTATTAGATACAACTCTAGGTGGCAGTAGAGTATTAGATACAACACTAGGTGGCAGTAGAGTATTAGATACAACACTAGGTGGCAGTAGAGTATTAGATAAAACACTAGGTGGCAGTAGAGTATTAGATACAACACTAGGTGGCAGTAGAGTATTAGATACAACACTAGGTGGCAGTAGAGTATTAGATACAACACTAGGTGGCAGTAGAGTATTAGACACAACACTACGTGAAGTAGAGGAGATTTAGAAACAACAATAGGTGACAGTAGAGTATTAGATACAACACTAGGTGGCAGTAGAGTATTAGATACAACACCAGATGGCAGTAGAGTATTAGATACAACACTAGGTGGCAGTAGAGTATTAGATACAACACTAGGTGGCAGTAGAGGAGTATTAGATACAACACTAGGTGGCAGTAGGAGAGTATTAGACACAACACTAGGTGGCAGTAGAGTATTATATACAACACTAGGTGGCAGTAGAGGAGTATTAGATACAACACCAGATGGCAGTAGAGTATTCGATACAACACTATACGGCAGTAGAGGAGTATTAGATACAAAACCAGATGGCAGTAGAGTATTAGATACCACACTAGGTGGCAGTAGAGGACTATTAGATACAACACTATGTGGCAGTAGAGAAGTATTATATACAACACTAGGTGGCAGTAGAGGAGTATTAGATACAACACTAGGTGGCAGTAGAGTATTAGTTACAACACTAGGTGGCAGTAGAGGAGTATAAGACACAATCCTAGGTGGCAGTAGAGCATTAGATACAATACTAGGTGGCTGTAGAGCATTAGAAACAACACTAGGTGGCAGTAGAGGAGTATTAGATACAACACTAGCTGTTAGTAGAGGAGTATTAGATACAACACTAGGTGGCAGTAGAGGAGTATTCGATACAACATTATATGGCAGTAGAGTATTAGATACAACACTATGTGGCAGTAGAGTATTAGATGAAACACTAGGTGGCAGTAGAGTATTAGATACAAACCTAGGTGGCAGTAGAGTATTAGATACAACACTATACGGCAGTAGGAGAGTATTATATACAACACTAGGTGGCAGTAGAGTATTAGATACAGCACTAGGTGGCAGTAGAGTATTAGATACAACACTAGGTGGCAGTAGAGTATTAGATACAACACTAGGTGGCAGTAGAGTATTAGATACAACACTAGGTGGCAGTAGAGTATTAGATACAACACTAGGTGGCAGTAGAGTATTAGATACAACACTAGGTGGCAGTAGAGTATTAGATAAAACACTAGGTGGCAGTAGAGTTTTAGATACAACACTAGGTGGCAGTAGAGTATTAGATACAACACTAGGTGGCAGTAGAGTATTAGACACAACACTACGTGAAGTAGAGGAGATTTAGAAACAACAATAGGTGACAGTAGATTATTAGATACAACACTAGGTGGCAGTAGAGTATTAGATACAACACCAGATGTCAGTAGAGTATTAGATACAACACTAGGTGGCAGTAGAGGAGTATTAGATACAACAATAGGTGGCAGTAGGAGAGTATTAGACACAACACTAGGTGGCAGTAGAGTATTATATACAACACTAGGTGGCAGTAGAGGAGTATTAGATACAACACCAGATGGCAGTAGAGTATTCGATACAACACTATACGGCAGTAGAGGAGTATTAGATACAACACCAGATGGCAGTAGAGTATTAGATACAACACTAGGTGGCAGTAGAGGAGTATTAGATACAACACTATGTGGCAGTAGAGAAGTATTATATACAACACTAGGTGGCAGTAGAGGAGTATTAGATACATCACTAGGTGGCAGTAGAGTATTAGTTACAACACTAGGTGGCAGTAGAGGAGTATTAGATACAACACTAGGTGGCAGAAGAGTATTAGACACAACACTAGGTGGCAGTAAAGGAGTATTAGATACAACACTAGGTGGCAGTAGAGTATTAGATACAACACTAGGTGGCAGTAGAGGAGTATGAGATACAAAACAAGGTGGCAGCAGAGGAATATTAGATACAACACTAGGTGGCTGTAGAGAAGTGTTTGATACAACACTAGGTGGCAGTAGAGGAGTATTAGATTCAACACTAGTTGGCAGAGAATATTAGATACAAGACTAAGTGGCAGTAGAGAAGTATTAGATACAACACTAGGTGGCAGTAGAGGAATATTAGATACAACACTAGGTGGCAGTAGAGGAGTATTTGATACAACACTAGGTGGCAGTAGAGTATTAGATGCAACACTATACGGCAGTAGAGTATTAGATACAACACTAGGTGGCAGTAGAGGAGTATTACATACAACACTAGGTGGCAGTACAGGAGTATTATATACAACACTAGGTGTTAGTAGAGGAGTATTATATACAACACTAGGTGGCAGTAGAGCATTAGAAACAACACTAGGTGGCAGTAGAGGAGTATTAGATACAACACTAGGTGGCAGTAGAGCATTAGAAACAACACTAGGTGGAGGTAGAGTATTAGATACAACACTAGGTGGCAGTAGAGTGTTAGATACAACACTAGGTGTTAGTAGAGGAGTATTAGATACAACACTAGGTGGCAGTAGAGCATTAGAAACAACACTAGGTGGCAGTAGAGGAGTATTAGATATAACACTAGGTGGCAGTAGAGGAGTATTAGATACAACACTAGGTGGCAGCAGAGTTTGATACAACACTATACGGCAGTAGAGGAGTATTAGACACAACACTAGGTGGCTGTAGAGGAGTATTAGATACAATACTTGGTGGCAGTAGAGGAGTATTACATACAACACTAGGAGGCAGTAGAGTATTCGATACAACACTAGGTGGCAGAAGAGTTTTAGACACAACACTAGGTGGCAGTAGAGGAGTATTCGATACAACATTATATGGCAGTAGAGTATTAGATACAACACTAGGTAGCAGTAGAGGAATATTCGATACAACATTATATGGCAGTAGAGTATTAGATACAACACTATGTGGCAGCAGAGTTTGATACAACACTATACGGCAGTAGAGGAGGATTAGATACAACAGTAGGTGGCAGTAGAGGAGCATTAGATACAACAGTAGGTGGCAGTAGAGGAGTATTAGATACAACACTAGGTGGCAGAAGAGTATTAGATACAAAAGTAGGTGGCAGTAGAGTATTAGATACAGCAGTAGAGTATTAGATACAACAGTAGGTGGCAGTAGAGTATTAGATACAACAGTAGGTGCTGTAGAGTATTAGATACAACAGCAGGTGCTGTAGAGTATTAGATACAACACTAGGTGTCAGTAGAGGAGTATTAGATATAACACTATATGTCAGTAGAGTATTATATACAACACTAGCTGGCAGTAGAGTTTTAAACACAACAATAGGTGGCAGTAGAGTATTAGATACAACACTAGGTGGAGGTAGAGTATTAGATACAACACTAGGTGGCAGTAGAGTGTTAGATACAACACTAGGTGGCAGTAGAGGAGTATAAGACACAATCCTAGGTGGCAGTAGAGCATTAGATACAATACTAGGTGGCTGTAGAGCATTAGAAACAGCACTAGGTGGCAGTAGAGTGTTAGATACAACACTAGGTGTTAGTAGAGCAGTATTAGGTACAACACTAGGTGGCAGTAGAGCATTAGAAACAACACTAGGTGGAGGTAGAGTATTAGATACAACACTAGGTGGCAGTAGAGTATTAGATAAAACACTAGGTGGCAGTAGAGTATTAGATACAACACTAGGTGGCAGTAGAGTATTAGATACAACACTAGGTGGCAGTAGAGTATTAGATACAACACTAGGTGGCAGTAGAGTATTAGACACAACACTACGTGAAGTAGAGGAGATTTAGAAACAACAATAGGTGACAGTAGAGTATTAGATACAACACTAGGTGGCAGTAGAGTATTAGATACAACACCAGATGGCAGTAGAGTATTAGATACAACACTAGGTGGCAGTAGAGTATTAGATACAACACTAGGTGGCAGTAGAGGAGTATTAGATACAACACTAGGTGGCAGTAGGAGAGTATTAGACACAACACTAGGTGGCAGTAGAGTATTATATACAACACTAGGTGGCAGTAGAGGAGTATTAGATACAACACCAGATGGCAGTAGAGTATTCGATACAACACTATACGGCAGTAGAGGAGTATTAGATACAAAACCAGATGGCAGTAGAGTATTAGATACCACACTAGGTGGCAGTAGAGGACTATTAGATACAACACTATGTGGCAGTAGAGAAGTATTATATACAACACTAGGTGGCAGTAGAGGAGTATTAGATACAACACTAGGTGGCAGTAGAGTATTAGTTACAACACTAGGTGGCAGTAGAGGAGTATAAGACACAATCCTAGGTGGCAGTAGAGCATTAGATACAATACTAGGTGGCTGTAGAGCATTAGAAACAACACTAGGTGGCAGTAGAGGAGTATTAGATACAACACTAGCTGTTAGTAGAGGAGTATTAGATACAACACTAGGTGGCAGTAGAGGAGTATTCGATACAACATTATATGGCAGTAGAGTATTAGATACAACACTATGTGGCAGTAGAGTATTAGATGAAACACTAGGTGGCAGTAGAGTATTAGATACAAACCTAGGTGGCAGTAGAGTATTAGATACAACACTATACGGCAGTAGGAGAGTATTATATACAACACTAGGTGGCAGTAGAGTATTAGATACAGCACTAGGTGGCAGTAGAGTATTAGATACAACACTAGGTGGCAGTAGAGTATTAGATACAACACTAGGTGGCAGTAGAGTATTAGATACAACACTAGGTGGCAGTAGAGTATTAGATACAACACTAGGTGGCAGTAGAGTATTAGATACAACACTAGGTGGCAGTAGAGTATTAGATACAACACTAGGTGGCAGTAGAGTATTAGATAAAACACTAGGTGGCAGTAGAGTTTTAGATACAACACTAGGTGGCAGTAGAGTATTAGATACAACACTAGGTGGCAGTAGAGTATTAGACACAACACTACGTGAAGTAGAGGAGATTTAGAAACAACAATAGGTGACAGTAGATTATTAGATACAACACTAGGTGGCAGTAGAGTATTAGATACAACACCAGATGTCAGTAGAGTATTAGATACAACACTAGGTGGCAGTAGAGGAGTATTAGATACAACACTAGGTGGCAGTAGGAGAGTATTAGACACAACACTAGGTGGCAGTAGAGTATTATATACAACACTAGGTGGCAGTAGAGGAGTATTAGATACAACACCAGATGGCAGTAGAGTATTCGATACAACACTATACGGCAGTAGAGGAGTATTAGATACAACACCAGATGGCAGTAGAGTATTAGATACAACACTAGGTGGCAGTAGAGGAGTATTAGATACAACACTATGTGGCAGTAGAGAAGTATTATATACAACACTAGGTGGCAGTAGAGGAGTATTAGATACATCACTAGGTGGCAGTAGAGTATTAGTTACAACACTAGGTGGCAGTAGAGGAGTATTAGATACAACACTAGGTGGCAGAAGAGTATTAGACACAACACTAGGTGGCAGTAAAGGAGTATTAGATACAACACTAGGTGGCAGTAGAGTATTAGATACAACACTAGGTGGCAGTAGAGGAGCATGAGATACAAAACAAGGTGGCAGTAGAGGAGTATGAGATACAAAACAAGGTGGCAGCAGAGGAATATTAGATACAACACTAGGTGGCTGTAGAGAAGTGTTTGATACAACACTAGGTGGCAGTAGAGGAGTATTAGATTCAACACTAGTTGGCAGAGAATATTAGATACAAGACTAAGTGGCAGTAGAGAAGTATTAGATACAACACTAGGTGGCAGTAGAGGAATATTAGATACAACACTAGGTGGCAGTAGAGGAGTATTTGATACAACACTAGGTGGCAGTAGAGTATTAGATGCAACACTATACGGCAGTAGAGTATTAGATACAACACTAGGTGGCAGTAGAGGAGTATTACATACAACACTAGGTGGCAGTACAGGAGTATTATATACAACACTAGGTGTTAGTAGAGGAGTATTATATACAACACTAGGTGGCAGTAGAGCATTAGAAACAACACTAGGTGGCAGTAGAGGAGTATTAGATACAACACTAGGTGGCAGTAGAGCATTAGAAACAACACTAGGTGGAGGTAGAGTATTAGATACAACACTAGGTGGCAGTAGAGTGTTAGATACAACACTAGGTGTTAGTAGAGGAGTATTAGATACAACACTAGGTGGCAGTAGAGCATTAGAAACAACACTAGGTGGCAGTAGAGGAGTATTAGATATAACACTAGGTGGCAGTAGAGGAGTATTAGATACAACACTAGGTGGCAGCAGAGTTTGATACAACACTATACGGCAGTAGAGGAGTATTAGACACAACACTAGGTGGCTGTAGAGGAGTATTAGATACAATACTTGGTGGCAGTAGAGGAGTATTACATACAACACTAGGAGGCAGTAGAGTATTCGATACAACACTAGGTGGCAGAAGAGTTTTAGACACAACACTAGGTGGCAGTAGAGGAGTATTCGATACAACATTATATGGCAGTAGAGTATTAGATACAACACTAGGTAGCAGTAGAGGAATATTCGATACAACATTATATGGCAGTAGAGTATTAGATACAACACTATGTGGCAGCAGAGTTTGATACAACACTATACGGCAGTAGAGGAGGATTAGATACAACAGTAGGTGGCAGTAGAGGAGCATTAGATACAACCATAGGTGGCAGTAGAGGAGTATTAGATACAACACTAGGTGGCAGAAGAGTATTAGATACAAAAGTAGGTGGTAGTAGAGTATTAGATACAGCAGTAGAGTATTAGATACAACAGTAGGTGGCAGTAGAGTATTAGATACAACAGTAGGTGCTGTAGAGTATTAGATACAACAGCAGGTGCTGTAGAGTATTAGATACAACACTAGGTGTCAGTAGAGGAGTATTAGATATAACACTATATGTCAGTAGAGTATTATATACAACACTAGCTGGCAGTAGAGTTTTAAACACAACAATAGGTGGCAGTAGAGTATTAGATACAACACTAGGTGGAGGTAGAGTATTAGATACAACACTAGGTGGCAGTAGAGTGTTAGATACAACACTAGGTGGCAGTAGAGGAGTATAAGACACAATCCTAGGTGGCAGTAGAGCATTAGATACAATACTAGGTGGCTGTAGAGCATTAGAAACAGCACTAGGTGGCAGTAGAGTGTTAGATACAACACTAGGTGTTAGTAGAGCAGTATTAGGTACAACACTAGGTGGCAGTAGAGCATTAGAAACAACACTAGGTGGAGGTAGAGTATTAGATACAACACTATGTGGTAGTAGAGTGTTAGATACAACACTAGGTGTTAGTAGAGGAGTATTAGATACAACACTAGGTGGCAGTAGAGCATTAGAAACAACACTAGGTGGCAGTAGAGGAGTATTAGATATAACACTAGGTGGCAGTAGAGGAGTATTAGATACAACACTAGGTGGCAGCAGAGTTTGATACAACACTATACGGCAGTAGAGGAGTATTAGACACAACACTAGGTGGCTGTAGAGGAGTATTAGATACAATACTTGGTGGCAGTAGAGGAGTATTACATACAACACTAGGAGGCAGTAGAGTATTCGATACAACACTAGGTGGCAGAAGAGTATTAGACACAACACTAGGTGGCAGTAGAGGAGTATTCGATACAACATTATATGGCAGTAGAGTATTAGATACAACACTAGGTAGCAGTAGAGGAATATTCAATACAACATTATATGGCAGTAGAGTATTAGATACAACACTATGTGGCAGTAGAGTATTAGATAAAACACTAGGTGGCAGTAGAGTATTAGATACAACACTAGGTGGCAGAAGAGTATTAGATACAACACTATACGTCAGTAGGAGAGTATTATATACAACACTAGGTGGCAGTAGAGTATTAGATACAGCACTAGGTGGCAGTAGAGTAATAGATACAACACTAGGTGGCAGTAGAGTATTAGATACAGCACTAGGTGGCAGTAGAGTATTAGATACAGCACTAGGTGGCAGTAGAGTATTAGATACAACACTAGGTGGCAGTAGAGTATTATATACAACACTAGGTGGCAGTAGAGTATTAGATACAGCACTAGGTGACAGTAGAGTATTATATACAACACCAGGTGGCAGTAGAGTATTAGATACAGCACTAGGTGGCAGTAGAGTATTAGATACAACACTAGGTGGCAGTAGAGTATTAGATACAACACTAGGTGGCAGTAGAGTATTAGATACAACACTAGGTGGCAGTAAAGTATTAGATACAACACTAGGTGGCAGTAGAGTATTAGATACAACACTAGGTGGCAGTAGAGTATTAGATAAAACACTAGGTGGCAGTAGAGTATTAGATACAACACTAGGTGGCAGTAGAGTATTAGATACAACACTAGGTGGCAGTAGAGTATTAGATACAACACTAGGTGGCAGTAGAGTATTAGACACAACACTACGTGAAGTAGAGGAGATTTAGAAACAACAATAGGTGACAGTAGAGTATTAGATACAACACTAGGTGGCAGTAGAGTATTAGATACAACACCAGATGGCAGTAGAGTATTAGATACAACACTAGGTGGCAGTAGAGGAGTATTAGATACAACACTAGGTGGCAGTAGGAGAGTATTAGACACAACACTAGGTGGCAGTAGAGTATTATATACAACACTAGGTGGCAGTAGAGGAGTATTAGATACAACACCAGATGGCAGTAGAGTATTCGATACAACACTATACGGCAGTAGAGTATTAGATACAACACTAGGTGGCAGTAGAGTATTAGACACGACACTAGGTGGAGGGAGAGAAGAATTAGATACAACACTAGGTGGCAGTAGAGGAGTATTAGATACAACACTAGGTGGCAGTAGAGGAGTATTATATACAACACTAGGTGTTAGTAGAGGAGTATTAGATACAACACTAGGTGGCAGTAGAGCATTAGAAACAACACTAGGTGGCAGTAGAGGAGTATTAGATATAACACTAGGTGGCAGTAGAGGAGTATTAGATACAACACTAGGTGGCAGCAGAGTTTGATACAACACTATACGGCAGTAGAGGAGTATTAGACACAACACTTGGTGGCCTCTAGAGGAGTATTAGATACAATACTTGGTGGCAGTAGAGGAGTATTACATACAACACTAGGAGGCAGTAGAGTATTCGATACAACACTAGGTGGCAGAAGAGTATTAGACACAACACTAGGTGGCAGTAGAGGAGTATTCGATACAACATTATATGGCAGTAGAGTATTAGACACAACACTAGGTGGCAGTAGAGGAGTATTCGATACAACATTATATGGCAGTAGAGTATTAGATACAACACTAGGTAGCAGTAGAGGAATATTCGATACAACATTATATGGCAGTAGAGTATTAGATACAACACTATGTGGCAGTAGAGTATTAGATAAAACACTAGGTGGCAGTAGAGTATTAGATACAACACTAGGTGGCAGAAGAGTATTAGATACAACACTATACGTCAGTAGGAGAGTATTATATACAACACTAGGTGGCAGTAGAGTATTAGATACAGCACTAGGTGGCAGTAGAGTATTAGATACAACACTAGGTGGCAGAAGAGTATTAGACACAACACTAGGTGGCAGTAGAGTATTAGATACAGCACTAGGTGGCAGTAGAGTATTAGATACAGCACTAGGTGGCAGTAGAGTATTAGATACAGCACTAGGTGGCAGTGGAGTATTAGATACAACACTAGGTGGCAGTAGAGTATTATATACAACACTAGGTGGCAGTAGAGTATTAGATACAGCACTAGGTGACAGTAGAGTATTATATACAACACCAGGTGGCAGTAGAGTATTAGATACAGCACTAGGTGGCAGTAGAGTATTAGATACAACTCTAGGTGGCAGTAGAGTATTAGATACAACACTAGGTGGCAGAAGAGTTTTAGACACAACACTAGGTGGCAGTAGAGGAGTATTCGATACAACATTATATGGCAGTAGAGTATTAGATACAACACTAGGTAGCAGTAGAGGAATATTTGATACAACATTATATGGCAGTAGAGTATTAGATACAACACTATGTGGCAGCAGAGTTTGATACAACACTATACGGCAGTAGAGGAGGATTAGATACAACAGTAGGTGGCAGTAGAGGAGCATTAGATACAACAGTAGGTGGCAGTAGAGGAGTATTAGATACAACACTAGGTGGCAGAAGAGTATTAGATACAAAAGTAGGTGGCAGTAGAGTATTAGATACAGCAGTAGAGTATTAGATACAACAGTAGGTGGCAGTAGAGTATTAGATACAACAGTAGGTGCTGTAGAGTATTAGATACAACAGCAGGTGCTGTAGAGTATTAGATACAACACTAGGTATCAGTAGAGGAGTATTAGATATAACACTATATGTCAGTAGAGTATTATATACAACACTAGCTGGCAGTAGAGTTTTAAACACAACAATAGGTGGCAGTAGAGTATTAGATACAACACTAGGTGGAGGTAGAGTATTAGATACAACACTAGGTGGCAGTAGAGTGTTAGATACAACACTAGGTGGCAGTAGAGGAGTATAAGACACAATCCTAGGTGGCAGTAGAGCATTAGATACAATACTAGGTGGCTGTAGAGCATTAGAAACAGCACTAGGTGGCAGTAGAGTGTTAGATACAACACTAGGTGTTAGTAGAGCAGTATTAGGTACAACACTAGGTGGCAGTAGAGCATTAGAAACAACACTAGGTGGAGGTAGAGTATTAGATACAACACTAGGTGGCAGTAGAGTATTAGATAAAACACTAGGTGGCAGTAGAGTATTAGATACAACACTAGGTGGCAGTAGAGTATTAGATACAACACTAGGTGGCAGTAGAGTATTAGATACAACACTAGGTGGCAGTAGAGTATTAGACACAACACTACGTGAAGTAGAGGAGATTTAGAAACAACAATAGGTGACAGTAGAGTATTAGATACAACACTAGGTGGCAGTAGAGTATTAGATACAACACCAGATGGCAGTAGAGTATTAGATACAACACTAGGTGGCAGTAGAGTATTAGATACAACACTAGGTGGCAGTAGAGGAGTATTAGATACAACACTAGGTGGCAGTAGGAGAGTATTAGACACAACACTAGGTGGCAGTAGAGTATTATATACAACACTAGGTGGCAGTAGAGGAGTATTAGATACAACACCAGATGGCAGTAGAGTATTCGATACAACACTATACGGCAGTAGAGGAGTATTAGATACAAAACCAGATGGCAGTAGAGTATTAGATACCACACTAGGTGGCAGTAGAGGACTATTAGATACAACACTATGTGGCAGTAGAGAAGTATTATATACAACACTAGGTGGCAGTAGAGGAGTATTAGATACAACACTAGGTGGCAGTAGAGTATTAGTTACAACACTAGGTGGCAGTAGAGGAGTATAAGACACAATCCTAGGTGGCAGTAGAGCATTAGATACAATACTAGGTGGCTGTAGAGGAGTATTAGATACAACACTAGCTGTTAGTAGAGGAGTATTAGATACAACACTAGGTGGCAGTAGAGGAGTATTCGATACAACATTATATGGCAGTAGAGTATTAGATACAACACTATGTGGCAGTAGAGTATTAGATGAAACACTAGGTGGCAGTAGAGTATTAGATACAAACCTAGGTGGCAGTAGAGTATTAGATACAACACTATACGGCAGTAGGAGAGTATTATATACAACACTAGGTGGCAGTAGAGTATTAGATACAGCACTAGGTGGCAGTAGAGTATTAGATACAACACTAGGTGGCAGTAGAGTATTAGATACAACACTAGGTGGCAGTAGAGTATTAGATACAACACTAGGTGGCAGTAGAGTATTAGATACAACACTAGGTGGCAGTAGAGTATTAGATACAACACTAGGTGGCAGTAGAGTATTAGATAAAACACTAGGTGGCAGTAGAGTTTTAGATACAACACTAGGTGGCAGTAGAGTATTAGATACAACACTAGGTGGCAGTAGAGTATTAGACACAACACTACGTGAAGTAGAGGAGATTTAGAAACAACAATAGGTGACAGTAGATTATTAGATACAACACTCGGTGGCAGTAGAGTATTAGATACAACACCAGATGTCAGTAGAGTATTAGATACAACACTAGGTGGCAGTAGAGGAGTATTAGATACAACACTAGGTGGCAGTAGGAGAGTATTAGACACAACACTAGGTGGCAGTAGAGTATTATATACAACACTAGGTGGCAGTAGAGGAGTATTAGATACAACACCAGATGGCAGTAGAGTATTCGATACAACACTATACGGCAGTAGAGGAGTATTAGATACAACACCAGATGGCAGTAGAGTATTAGATACAACACTAGGTGGCAGTAGAGGAGTATTAGATACAACACTATGTGGCAGTAGAGAAGTATTATATACAACACTAGGTGGCAGTAGAGGAGTATTAGATACATCACTAGGTGGCAGTAGAGTATTAGTTACAACACTAGGTGGCAGTAGAGGAGTATTAGATACAACACTAGGTGGCAGAAGAGTATTAGACACAACACTAGGTGGCAGTAAAGGAGTATTAGATACAACACTAGGTGGCAGTAGAGTATTAGATACAACACTAGGTGGCAGTAGAGGAGCATGAGATACAAAACAAGGTGGCAGTAGAGGAGTATGAGATACAAAACAAGGTGGCAGCAGAGGAATATTAGATACAACACTAGGTGGCTGTAGAGAAGTGTTTGATACAACACTAGGTGGCAGTAGAGGAGTATTAGATTCAACACTAGTTGGCAGAGAATATTAGATACAAGACTAAGTGGCAGTAGAGAAGTATTAGATACAACACTAGGTGGCAGTAGAGGAATATTAGATACAACACTAGGTGGCAGTAGAGGAGTATTTGATACAACACTAGGTGGCAGTAGAGTATTAGATGCAACACTATACGGCAGTAGAGTATTAGATACAACACTAGGTGGCAGTAGAGGAGTATTACATACAACACTAGGTGGCAGTACAGGAGTATTATATACAACACTAGGTGTTAGTAGAGGAGTATTATATACAACACTAGGTGGCAGTAGAGCATTAGAAACAACACTAGGTGGCAGTAGAGGAGTATTAGATACAACACTAGGTGGCAGTAGAGCATTAGAAACAACACTAGGTGGAGGTAGAGTATTAGATACAACACTAGGTGGCAGTAGAGTGTTAGATACAACACTAGGTGTTAGTAGAGGAGTATTAGATACAACACTAGGTGGCAGTAGAGCATTAGAAACAACACTAGGTGGCAGTAGAGGAGTATTAGATATAACACTAGGTGGCAGTAGAGGAGTATTAGATACAACACTAGGTGGCAGCAGAGTTTGATACAACACTATACGGCAGTAGAGGAGTATTAGACACAACACTAGGTGGCTGTAGAGGAGTATTAGATACAATACTTGGTGGCAGTAGAGGAGTATTACATACAACACTAGGAGGCAGTAGAGTATTCGATACAACACTAGGTGGCAGAAGAGTTTTAGACACAACACTAGGTGGCAGTAGAGGAGTATTCGATACAACATTATATGGCAGTAGAGTATTAGATACAACACTAGGTAGCAGTAGAGGAATATTCGATACAACATTATATGGCAGTAGAGTATTAGATACAACACTATGTGGCAGCAGAGTTTGATACAACACTATACGGCAGTAGAGGAGGATTAGATACAACAGTAGGTGGCAGTAGAGGAGCATTAGATACAACCATAGGTGGCAGTAGAGGAGTATTAGATACAACACTAGGTGGCAGAAGAGTATTAGATACAAAAGTAGGTGGTAGTAGAGTATTAGATACAGCAGTAGAGTATTAGATACAACAGTAGGTGGCAGTAGAGTATTAGATACAACAGTAGGTGCTGTAGAGTATTAGATACAACAGCAGGTGCTGTAGAGTATTAGATACAACACTAGGTGTCAGTAGAGGAGTATTAGATATAACACTATATGTCAGTAGAGTATTATATACAACACTAGCTGGCAGTAGAGTTTTAAACACAACAATAGGTGGCAGTAGAGTATTAGATACAACACTAGGTGGAGGTAGAGTATTAGATACAACACTAGGTGGCAGTAGAGTGTTAGATACAACACTAGGTGGCAGTAGAGGAGTATAAGACACAATCCTAGGTGGCAGTAGAGCATTAGATACAATACTAGGTGGCTGTAGAGCATTAGAAACAGCACTAGGTGGCAGTAGAGTGTTAGATACAACACTAGGTGTTAGTAGAGCAGTATTAGGTACAACACTAGGTGGCAGTAGAGCATTAGAAACAACACTAGGTGGAGGTAGAGTATTAGATACAACACTATGTGGTAGTAGAGTGTTAGATACAACACTAGGTGTTAGTAGAGGAGTATTAGATACAACACTAGGTGGCAGTAGAGCATTAGAAACAACACTAGGTGGCAGTAGAGGAGTATTAGATATAACACTAGGTGGCAGTAGAGGAGTATTAGATACAACACTAGGTGGCAGCAGAGTTTGATACAACACTATACGGCAGTAGAGGAGTATTAGACACAACACTAGGTGGCTGTAGAGGAGTATTAGATACAATACTTGGTGGCAGTAGAGGAGTATTACATACAACACTAGGAGGCAGTAGAGTATTCGATACAACACTAGGTGGCAGAAGAGTATTAGACACAACACTAGGTGGCAGTAGAGGAGTATTCGATACAACATTATATGGCAGTAGAGTATTAGATACAACACTAGGTAGCAGTAGAGGAATATTCAATACAACATTATATGGCAGTAGAGTATTAGATACAACACTATGTGGCAGTAGAGTATTAGATAAAACACTAGGTGGCAGTAGAGTATTAGATACAACACTAGGTGGCAGAAGAGTATTAGATACAACACTATACGTCAGTAGGAGAGTATTATATACAACACTAGGTGGCAGTAGAGTATTAGATACAGCACTAGGTGGCAGTAGAGTAATAGATACAACACTAGGTGGCAGTAGAGTATTAGATACAGCACTAGGTGGCAGTAGAGTATTAGATACAGCACTAGGTGGCAGTAGAGTATTAGATACAACACTAGGTGGCAGTAGAGTATTATATACAACACTAGGTGGCAGTAGAGTATTAGATACAGCACTAGGTGACAGTAGAGTATTATATACAACACCAGGTGGCAGTAGAGTATTAGATACAGCACTAGGTGGCAGTAGAGTATTAGATACAACACTAGGTGGCAGTAGAGTATTAGATACAACACTAGGTGGCAGTAGAGTATTAGATACAACACTAGGTGGCAGTAAAGTATTAGATACAACACTAGGTGGCAGTAGAGTATTAGATACAACACTAGGTGGCAGTAGAGTATTAGATAAAACACTAGGTGGCAGTAGAGTATTAGATACAACACTAGGTGGCAGTAGAGTATTAGATACAACACTAGGTGGCAGTAGAGTATTAGATACAACACTAGGTGGCAGTAGAGTATTAGACACAACACTACGTGAAGTAGAGGAGATTTAGAAACAACAATAGGTGACAGTAGAGTATTAGATACAACACTAGGTGGCAGTAGAGTATTAGATACAACACCAGATGGCAGTAGAGTATTAGATACAACACTAGGTGGCAGTAGAGGAGTATTAGATACAACACTAGGTGGCAGTAGGAGAGTATTAGACACAACACTAGGTGGCAGTAGAGTATTATATACAACACTAGGTGGCAGTAGAGGAGTATTAGATACAACACCAGATGGCAGTAGAGTATTCGATACAACACTATACGGCAGTAGAGTATTAGATACAACACTAGGTGGCAGTAGAGTATTAGACACGACACTAGGTGGAGGGAGAGAAGAATTAGATACAACACTAGGTGGCAGTAGAGGAGTATTAGATACAACACTAGGTTGCAGTAGAGGAGTATTATATACAACACTAGGTGTTAGTAGAGGAGTATTAGATACAACACTAGGTGGCAGTAGAGCATTAGAAACAACACTAGGTGGCAGTAGAGGAGTATTAGATATAACACTAGGTGGCAGTAGAGGAGTATTAGATACAACACTAGGTGGCAGCAGAGTTTGATACAACACTATACGGCAGTAGAGGAGTATTAGACACAACACTTGGTGGCCTCTAGAGGAGTATTAGATACAATACTTGGTGGCAGTAGAGGAGTATTACATACAACACTAGGAGGCAGTAGAGTATTCGATACAACACTAGGTGGCAGAAGAGTATTAGACACAACACTAGGTGGCAGTAGAGGAGTATTCGATACAACATTATATGGCAGTAGAGTATTAGACACAACACTAGGTGGCAGTAGAGGAGTATTCGATACAACATTATATGGCAGTAGAGTATTAGATACAACACTAGGTAGCAGTAGAGGAATATTCGATACAACATTATATGGCAGTAGAGTATTAGATACAACACTATGTGGCAGTAGAGTATTAGATAAAACACTAGGTGGCAGTAGAGTATTAGATACAACACTAGGTGGCAGAAGAGTATTAGATACAACACTATACGTCAGTAGGAGAGTATTATATACAACACTAGGTGGCAGTGGAGTATTAGATACAGCACTAGGTGGCAGTAGAGTATTAGATACAACACTAGGTGGCAGTAGAGGAGTATTAGATACAACACTATGTGGCAGTAGAGAAGTATTATATACAACACTAGGTGGCAGTAGAGGAGTATTAGATACATCACTAGGTGGCAGTAGAGTATTAGTTACAACACTAGGTGGCAGTAGAGGAGTATTAGATACAACACTAGGTGGCAGAAGAGTATTAGACACAACACTAGGTGGCAGTAAAGGAGTATTAGATACAACACTAGGTGGCAGTAGAGTATTAGATACAACACTAGGTGGCAGTAGAGGAGCATGAGATACAAAACAAGGTGGCAGTAGAGGAGTATGAGATACAAAACAAGGTGGCAGCAGAGGAATATTAGATACAACACTAGGTGGCTGTAGAGAAGTGTTTGATACAACACTAGGTGGCAGTAGAGGAGTATTAGATTCAACACTAGTTGGCAGAGAATATTAGATACAAGACTAAGTGGCAGTAGAGAAGTATTAGATACAACACTAGGTGGCAGTAGAGGAATATTAGATACAACACTAGGTGGCAGTAGAGGAGTATTTGATACAACACTAGGTGGCAGTAGAGTATTAGATGCAACACTATACGGCAGTAGAGTATTAGATACAACACTAGGTGGCAGTAGAGGAGTATTACATACAACACTAGGTGGCAGTACAGGAGTATTATATACAACACTAGGTGTTAGTAGAGGAGTATTATATACAACACTAGGTGGCAGTAGAGCATTAGAAACAACACTAGGTGGCAGTAGAGGAGTATTAGATACAACACTAGGTGGCAGTAGAGCATTAGAAACAACACTAGGTGGAGGTAGAGTATTAGATACAACACTAGGTGGCAGTAGAGTGTTAGATACAACACTAGGTGTTAGTAGAGGAGTATTAGATACAACA